>NC_057419.1:92681641-92877359 GCF_019320065.1 Cervus canadensis
AAAAAAAAAAAAAAAAGAATGAGGAATGTTACCAATACAGCAGCATGGTCTTAAATCCATTATTTTTTGGAATGGAGTTGTTCAAATACTATAGTCATTTCTAAAAATTGTCCTCAATTGGGATAATAGCATGAATTTGATTAAGTCCCCAGGCATTCAAACAGAGGAATAAGGTTGGGAGTAGGGATGGGAGGGGTAGAAACAGCTCCAAAATCTATTGAGAGGGGAGTTGAGAGAGCACACTGGTAGACTTACTGGGTGCTGGTACCTCAGCTAGGGTCATTGGGGCATATTTACGGAGCTGCCTTATTCTGGCTAATGTTCCTTTATCCACTCAAACGTTTTCTGATACTCCCTTCCGAAAGCGATCTTTCTCACTTCTGATAGACTCTTCCAGCATTTCACCTAATATTGGAAAGGCACCCATTTGGTCATCCCTTTATATAAAGCACATAGCTTTTCTTTGCTATAGGCCGCTTCAGGCTTGGATTTTATAGTATGTGATATACAGTATACAGATGTTCTATAGGTATTTCTTGGTTGAATGAATATATTAAATGAACATATTAAAGGTTTTTGGTTGAATGACAAGTATCTCAATGAAGATACTACCCCTATGTTTTACTGTATAATTTATTCATTTCTGCGAATGGATTTGTTTTACTTTTCAAGTTTTCTTTTGTTGTTGTTGTCTTAGTCACTAAGTCCTGTCTGACTCTTTGCAACCCCATGGACTGAAGCCTGCCAGGCTCCTCTGTCCACAGAATTTTCAAGGCAAGAATACTGGAGTGGGTTTCCATTTCTTTCTCCAGGGAATCTTCCAGACCCAGGGACTGAACCACGTCTTCTGCTTGGCAGGCAGGATCTTTACCACTGAGCCACCTGTGAATCCCCGGTTTCTTTAATGACCTTCAATTCATGCAAGATTCATGGGAATTTCCAAATTGAAAGAGGAAATAATATGCAGATCCCCTAGGCAACTGTGGGAGCAGACTCAACCTTCAGAGCTATAAAGAAGTATAAAGATCATATAATTCAAGTTCCTCATTTGTACAGATGAAGAAACTCATAACCAGAGGGATAAACTGATTTTTAAAGAAATACACAACTGTTTCTTCCTTTATCTTTTGCAGGATCAGGATTTGAATTCATATCTGCTAATTCAGTACTCTAATATCCCACATGTCCCTTACTTGTAGCATTTTTCCCTAGAATGTTTTAAATTAATCACATAAGTCATCCAACATTGACCAGCAGAAATGGTCAATGGTCAGTTATAGATTATGCCATTTAGACAGCTTTAACTTCAACACCTCAAACATCTAGCCCCATCTAAATTGCTCTTCTTGTATGGGATGAACAGAGTTCAACTGTATATGCTGCTGCTGCTGCTAAGTCACTTCAGTCGTGTCCAACTCTGTGCGACCCCATAGACTGCAGCCCACCAGCCTCCGCCATCCCTGGGATTCTCCAGGCAAGAACACTGGAGTGGGTTGCCATTTCCTTCTCCAATGCATGAAAGTGAACAGTGAAAGTGAAGTCGCTCAGTTGTGTCCGACTCTTCGAAACCCCATGGACTGCAGCCTACCAGGCTCCTCCGTCCATGGGATTTTCCAGGCAAGAGTACTGGAGAGGGATGCCATTGCCTTCTCCTCAACTGTATATATTTCAGGCACAATTCTCTTATAAATGCTATTTACCATATGCCAATTAATGCATTTATGTCCAAACTACTTAATGTCACACTGAGTCATGGCTATAGATTTTCCACATTCATGAGAAGACATTGAATGGTAAACTCTGGAGGGGATAACAATGTATGTTTCAGCTTACATGACAACTCAAAGTGACCAGTAAAGACTGCCCATAATGCTGCACTGAGGATTCTGAGGTCATTTCTGATAGTGGAAATAATGCTGATCTAGAAAGGCTATAAATCTAGATTGTTATCCTAGCTATGCTTGGAGAAGGAAACTCATTTGGGGTATTCCATCTCTCAGAAGTAAAAAACTAGATGATGCTAGAATTTTGTGGTTAATGAACAGGTGTCTGGCTTAATTATGAAAGGCACTCACTGTAGTGGATTAGCAAGGGAGGGCCTGCCTTTGCCTCCAATTTACCGACCACATATATTTATAATTTTAGGACTAAAGATGAAGAAAAGATAAACCCCATCCTCAAAATGATAAAAAAAAAATAATAATAAAAAATAAAAACTTGTATAAACTTTGGCTCAAAAGATGATGGAAGAAAAATATTGCCATTTATATAATGAAATGATCTTACTTATCATTTACCAACAAGAAACACGGCTTTCAGTTTTATTTCTTGTAGTCAAAATGGGTTCTAATTATCCAGAGTCTTCCTGGTTGTTAGAAATGTGTTTCTGATGAGCTAATGAACTCAAAGATGTGTGTTCATTTAGTTTAGACATAGAGAAATCAAAATTGTTTCCAGAATCTCTCTCTAAATACACACATTCACAATGATCACTAGTTTTATTTGCTGTGAAAGTTTCAAGTCATTAGAAGGAAACTCATGATGACCACTTCTACTTCTTGCTGGTAATGATGTCAAGGCCAAGAGTAAATATGTGGAATTATTGGCATAGTGGAAAAGTTTCCTAAGGCCCAAGTATTCATTAAAATGACCAATGTCAAATTACATGTGAAACAGGGCACTAACTCAGTGGAAATCTAAAATAACTATTATCCTTGCCCCCAGGTGGCCTAATTAGTCAAACAGACTTCTGGGGCCATTTTAAGGGTAAAAATTCCCCTTTGAACATAAGCTTAATGGCAAATACCTGAGCATCACTGAATGGTATGACATTTAGCTGATGGTAAATGTTTCCAAACCTATTTTACATACATACATACACATACACACACACACACACACACTAATTCAATCTTTCATATCATTATTGGAAGCAGCATAGAAAGATCTGAGTTCAAACCCAGCTCTAAGATTACATGGATATGAGATCTTGGGAATGTTCATAATGTCTCTGAGCCTATCAAATGTGGCAAGCTTAGGACTTCTCTGGTGGTTCAGTGGTTAGGCCACTGCAGGGGGCATGGGTTTGATCCCTGGCCGAAGAACTAAGATCCCATATGCCACGAGGTGCAGCCAAAATGTAGCAAGCTGAAGAAAACTAATAAAGTATTTAAAGTGCCTAAACACAGGGACTGACTAATAATTTACATTTAGTAAACGTCAGCTTTTAAACAAGTTCTGCCATTCAGGTGATATAACTATTTTGATTGCTTCTAAAATGCACAAATATTCAGGAAGGAATAAAGGAAATCAGTCCTGAATATTCACTGGAAGGACTGATGCTGAAGCTGAAACTCCAATAATCTGGCCACATGATGCGAAGAACTGACTCATTGGGAAAGACCCTGATGCTGGGAAAGATTGAAGGCAAAAGGAGAAGGGGACGACAGAGGATGAAATGACTCGATGGACATGAGTTTGAGCCAGCTCCAGGAGTTGGTGATGGACAGGGAAGCCTGGCGTCTTGCAGTCCATGGGGTCGCAATGAGTTGGACACGACTGAGCCACTGAACTGAACGGAAAATGCACAAAGCTAAATTACCTATATGTAGAAACACATCCAGAGTCCCAATTACAAACAATAGCTGTTGCTTCCTTGTTGACAATATTTAGCTATTTTCTTCATTTACTTATTTTGTATATCCCATGAATGCAGTGAATATTGCCACTTATTTGCTGGAGTAGGGAGTGACATGTGGCCAGTGGCATTCCCATTACATTACTGTATCTTATAAATTCTCTCATCTATTTGAATTATTTTCCTGTCTTCATTAGTATTTTCTGCACTTATTAATTTATTACCCATGAACTTAATTAAAGTGTTGCTTATTGGTACTCCTTACAGATCATTAATGAAAATGTTAATTAATTACAGGCCTAGTACTATCAGAATCTCTAACAGTAATGAAAGAACCTCTCACATCCCATTATATTTTAGGTGTGTCCTGGAGTCATTCTGCAGAGGTCCTGTACTATGAAATATTGACATATTCTTAAAATGATTTTTAAAAATTAGGCTACATTAAATTTCTCTATGGGTTAATTATCAGTAAGGTAACACTAATAAAGACATGATGTTAAGGTTATACCAAGTGAGACAGCAGAAAGGATAATATTTGTTTGCAAATAGGCACTTGAAGGTTTTATCATGGGCATGCGTCATTGTATTACAGTACCCTGCCACTCACACAACTTTTCACAGACTATAGAATGGAAAAAAAAAATACATGTATATATCCATATATATGTATATATCTATATATCCGTAAAGAAGGCAGAATGCCAAAGAATTGACGCCTTCCAACTGTGGTGCTGGAGAAGACTCCTGAAAGTCCCTTGGAAAGCAAGGAGATCAAACCAGTCAATCTTAAGAGAAATCAACCCTGAATATTCATTGGAAGGACTGATGTTGAAGCTGAAGCTCCAGTATTTTGGTCATCTGATGATAACAGAAGACTCCTGGAAAAGTCCCTAATGGTGAGGGCAGGAGGAGAAGAGGAGGAGAAGAGGAGGAGAAGAGGGTGTCAGAGGATTAGATGGCTGGATGGCATCACCAATGCAAACAACTTGGGCAAAATCTGGGAGATGGTGAGGGACAGGGAGGCCTGCCGTGCTGCAGTCCATGGTGTTGCAAAGAATCGGATATGACTGGGCAACTCAACAGCAACAAATATATCCATTCATAGCCCATCATCCTCAGAAAACAGAGCAAACAATGATATACTGGGGTTAAAATCTGATCTGAACTTGACGGTTTGACTGTGTGATGCACTATACAAATGCCAACTGAATGGTCAGAGTACAGATTTCAAGTTTTTATGGAATTTTCCACTATGATAACAGTATTAGCCATAACAATATGCACTAAAGGAGCACATCAAAATGGTAACCTAGAAAATGCCTCTACTGGGCTTACATGATGGCAGGGAGCATCTCAGATGATAACAGTGAATCTTTTCAAAGAACGCTGAGCACTGATCAATACTATTAAAGTTATATACTTTTGGCTGCTGAATCACCTTGCAGTCTTTCAAACATTTCAGACAGACATTTCTCCGGGGGAAACATGTTTCCTTAGTGCTATTATTTAACTTGCCAAAATAAAAATTTTAAAGGAATCCAAATGGCAAAGTAAAACTGTCTTCCTTATTGGGATTATCCCATGTGAAATTCACAAGAACAATGATCTGAAGCACAGCATTAATAAATACGTATTTCTCTCATTCACTCACTCATTCATTCATTTGAAAATATTTATTGTTCATTTGCTGCACACAAGGCTTGGTGCTGGGAGCTGTGGGGAGTACAAAACTGGATTAGCATTCTCTGACCATAGGTCTGTAATCTAGCAGGATAATTAAGGCATGCATACAAGTGTATTTATCAAGCCATTACTTATTTAAAGCCTTACTTCAGTTACTGCAAACAACAGGTCTATTCCTCAGTTTGTATCTTATATAATAATTACAACATCTTGGGTAGGAACTGAATAGCTCAGTGCAGAGAAATTACTTTGCTATTCATTCTCTCCCTAAGTGGTAGCACCTAGTGGAATATTTTGCACACAGTAGGAACTCCATAAATAAGTGCTCAATTAAATAATGGACTCTGCTAATTACCCCCAAATACAAGTTTATTTTTCAGATCTTGTTGCCCAATAAATGGAAAAGACTATGCATAATTCAAGCAGAAGGCATCGGGAATGTTTTCTTATACTTTCCTATACAGTCATCATGTGGATGGAGGTGTAGAATTAATCTGCGTGGTATCAGAATGCAGATACAAGGTCAGTGAGTGGGGGTTATAGGAAAAGCAGAGTTCGGCTCAACTTCAGAACCCTCTAGTATTCACAGCTCTTCAGAAATGTAGCTAGCTGTTTCAAGAGGTAGTTAGCACCTTATCATTTCTCTAGGTCCTCAAATAGAAATCAAAATAGCCACATGTCAGGATGTTATAAAAGGGTAGATTCTAGCACTGGATTCAAGCAAAAGTGTCAACTTCTGTGTCAAGAAGCTGATGGGGAAGCACTATAGCAAACCTAGTTAAGGGTGCCACTTCTAGAGAATTTCACTCGGGTTCAAAATTAGCTCTGCCAGTTAGACAGTAGCTATATAACCTAGGGAAACTTAGCCCCTCTGTACCAATTTTCTCATAATGTAAAATGAAGTTAATAGCATCTACTTCACTGTGGTAATTGTCAGGATTAAATGAGTTATCACTGTAAAACATTTAGGACAGTGTCTGGCATAGAGCAAATACTACATAAATGTTTGTGAAAACAAATAAATGACAATGATGGTACGATTGTGTCTTAGCATCTACCAAGAGTTTTTGAAGGAATTTTCCATACCTATCTTGTTTTATCATCATTTTTCACCTACTCCCCATCAGAGGTCACTGCTTCCACTTCTTGCCAGTTACAACACTTTTGTATATCTTACTTGTGGCACTGATTCCATCAGGAATCACACTTGTCCTGGCCTTGGTTCCTGCCCCCACGCCCCTCCCTGCCACCATAGTGTAGACGTTTTAATATAGGGGCTCTGCCTTGCCATCTCTCTCCCCAATTTGGTCTGTCTGAACAATGCGTGAGTACACGGGGGTGCCTGATCATTTCAATTCAGCTGAAGGTTACTCTACCTGATGTTAATGACGGGAGAAACATGGAACTTAAACACTTTATCTGTAATTGATATTTACTGCACTGATTACTCTAACCCTTTAAGGTTTGGGAAGATAAGCAAAAACCACTACTTTTAAATCTGAGTAAATTGAACCAAGAAATGGCAACTGACTTTCCCAAGGTCCCATAATTGGAAGAACTAGGCACATAACTCTAACCTAGGTTTAATATTCTTTCCCAATAGACCAAACCACTTCAAAAGAAGTGATATTAAGCCTTAGCCATGATATTTTGTTAATTCAGTCATTTTTAGGTGACCAGAGAAATGCTATAATAATCAACATATCACAATAACCCAGTAAATGTGAAATACTGTTGGATGACATAAGTCTTATTCAGAATAGGCCTTGAAAAAATACTTGATTGGAATTAGAAAGAGTTTTTAAAAAGCCAGTGCACATTGTTCTGGAAGTAGGTAGACTGTAAATAATAAATAAATAAAATGAAGTTCTTTGTAAATGAAATGAAATTACTCAAGCATGTATAATAGCATAATTCAAGGGTCAGTAATTTGTTTCATTTTACAAATTAATAACGAGGGGAGGACTAGAAGAGTAGGTGACTCAAAATAACCCAGGGAGATGCCATGAGCTACACTGAACAAACACAAATTGGCTAGAAATCAGAACTTGCATATCTTCTACTGGAACTCTGACTATGGTAAATTGCCACACTTAACACCGTTTTAACTTTTTCAGGCCACAGTGGTTCATTTGCTAAATGGCTCCAAACAACTTGCAAGTTGCTTTCGTTTAGTGGCCTGAGAGCAGCAAGGCAAGGGAGTACAAACAGCTCCCTTTCTCATTAGAGGGAGGAGACCCTTTTGACCAGACTCTCCTAGGTGAGTATACTATTTGCGGGGGTAGGGGGGTGGGGGGGGGTGGTCAAAGTTGGACAGTTTGGCTGTACAGCAAGTCTTTTAAGTCACAGGGACACTCTTTCACACACTAAGGTCACAAGGAAATCAATGGGGTCCAGGTGCCCTGAAAGAGTTATTTACGTAAAGTGCCTAATTTATACCCCAGGGAATATCTTATCCACTAAGCAGGAACTGACATGAGTTTTCCATTTCACTTAGTGAAAGCAAGTCCTAAGTTCATTCAGTCACAGCTCCTGAGAACAAGCAGTTTCAGAAACAATATCTCATGGCCAAATTTAGTTCTTGTCTGAGCAGTTAAGAAGTTAATGGGACTTACTACTTGTTAGCAGTGCACCCAGGAGCCTGGCATGTTCTATTTCTAGGGATTGTCATTCTTCATCTTAATGAGGCCACCAAGACAAAGAAAAAAAAAAGTTAGGAAAGAGAAAAAAAAAAAAAAAAACCAAGGACACTGCAAAGGTCAGTGGTCAGAGACTACCTCTTAGGGTTTTTGCTATAACCGAAGTAGGTTAATTTTTTAAAAGAAAGAAAAAGAAACATTTTAATGGATTAAAATATTATGCAAAAAGAATAGGTGACAGATGGTAATGCTGAGTAACATTTCCTGCAATATCTCACTCAGATCCAGCTGACGCACCCCATTACATTTCATACATAGCATTCTGATTATTGATATCTCCAAACCTCTTTACAGAGCTTTAATGTGTCCAAGTCAGATGGAACAATCGATAGTTGGAGAGTTAATTTATATTACAAATCAACTCTATGCACAGTCCAAGAGGCAGCATCCTGTGTAAGAAAATAATTTCTTTTATACGTGCATGTTTCCGGCGCAACACATCATTTCTTGGTTTGATAGCAGATATTAGAAAGCTTATTCTTGAAGATTAGCTATATTTTGCAACCTCAAAATAAGCAATTTGTTCTATGCCATGGGAATCTTAACCACAGCAAAGGAGGTTTCAAAAAACAAGCTGTGCTATATTTCAGAAAAGCAACAAAAATCACATTTCATGTACACTGTTTTGAGTCAAAGAATTAGCCTGTCATTTTTGACAAATACAGCAAAGTGCAGTGATTTTTCTTTAAAGGTAAAGCAAAAATAGATTTGGCAATTAAAAGTGTGTGTGGATGAAAAAAATTCCTACCAAGAGTGAAAAAGTAAAAACTATAGTTACAATATCTTTTGGTTTGATACTTTAGTGAAACAACACAGATTAAGATGTGACATACTTTATCAGGATAAAGGCTTCATGTGCTATGTTTTTTTTTTCCCCCTAAATGTTTGCATTTTCTCCTACTCAACAAATTAAATTATAGCAGAGAATTACATAAGTGGAGAAGTTACAACACAGCCAACCACCAATGAATCATTTGTATGGAGGTAGACGGCATAGCTGCTTTATATTAAATATGGTGCCAGATGTCCTGGCAGTGTTCCAGTAAGGATGATGACAGTCATTGCACTAATTATAAGGCATTGCACATAAAGATAATACTGGCTAAACTTAGAGTGGATGAAACTTGCAACTTCAAGTCCAACATCAAAATAAATGCTTATGAGATGAAATAATTTGTATAAAACAAAAAAGAAAATAGTCAATACTGGTTCTTCCAAAGTTGTGGGCATGATTCAAAAGAATCGTATTTTTTTAATCAAAAGAATATATTATGTATACTGTAGACTCCTTTGGGGGCAAGAACTGTGATTTCTGGGCTTCCCAGGTGGTGCTAATCTGGGCTTCCCAGGTGGTGCTAATCCAGCTGCCAATGCAGGATATGTAAGAGATGTGGGTTCGATCCCTGGGTAGGGAAGATTCCCTGGAGTAGGAAATGGCAACCTGCTCCAGTATTCTTGCCTAGAGAATTCCATTGACAGAGAAGCCTGGCAGGTTACAGTTCATGGGGTTGCAAAGAGTCAGACATGACTGAAGTGAGTTAGCACACATGCACGCACACACTATGACTTATTCTATATGAGATCCCTAGCACTGACCTAGGATTCATCCTAAACAGTAACTCATTTGGAGAACTGGCTATTTAACTCAACTTAATAGCAATAATAATATGTTCCAACACTTATCCTGGTGAACAAGACCAACATGATCTGTTTCTTGCTTGTTTCTCAGTTTTCATCTTATAATAATCTCCCCTTTGTTAACCACACAGCAACCAAATCAACCGCCTTTCTATTCCTTGAACATACTAAACTCATTTCCATTTTCATAATTTTGAACAAGTTCTTCTCCCAACCCGAAATGCTTTAACCAAGATTTTTGCCTTGGTTCAAATGTCACCTTGAAAAAAAGGCCCTTTCTACCCTCCCAACATAAAGTAGTACTCCTGCCATGACCATGTAACTGCTACATTTCCCTCCAGTAGCACTTAATGCTATGTAGTACTGAATCCCCAATCCGCCCCAACTAAAATTTAAGCTCATGAAAACAGGGACCTTGTCTGTCTCATAAGCTCTCCACTGGAAAGGCCCAGCATAGTACCTGGCATGTAAGAAATATTTGATTTTCTTAACTGATGCTGCTATTTTCAGTCCCCACCATTTCTTCATCATTCTGCATGCAGATGGAGATTATTAAAGTACCATTCCTGTCTAGGCCCAGTTTTCTATTAAGAAAGAAGAGCATGTTTTGAGTGTATTTTGTCTCCATGACTGTCAATGACCTCCAGCCTTGATATTCTTATTCTGTACTGATTTGGATTGCTGAGGAACTGAAACAAAAATAATAGTCAAATAACTCTTGCAGAAATAAAGAGCAATAACATAGGCTACAGACTGATGACAGAGAGTAAAGTCTGTTCTAAAGAAACACCAGGGAAGCCCAAAAGACCATCCCCGAATTCCTAGAGAGTAGACAGTGAGGAGGACCATCAGAAATGCAGCCCTGGAAGCCATGGAACTTCTCTAAGACGTATGTGTGCATCCTGACTGACCATATTGCCCTGATGACATCAAAGGCTTGGGGACATATGTGTACACGTGCAGAGGCAGGAAAGGGGCACTTTTGCTTCAATATGGTGTCCTTAAACAATGCACGGCATGTTCCATGTGTGTCTGGGAGTGTGTCTGTGCATGAGTATTTCTATGAGAAACACATGCACGTAGAGAGACTGAACCAAAGAGAAAGGTGAGAAAGATACGATCCTATATCCACACATTCACGCATATATTCACACATAAGAGGGCAATCCTCTGGGCCTCAGGAACACCAATGTGATATTTTTAAAACAAGACATGAAATAGAGTTTCAGACCTATGTTAGGATGGACAGATATAATACTGCATCATCAGGACAAATAATTCTAAAGCACTTCACTGGAACTGAGAATCCAAGATCACATGGATAAGGTTCAATTAGAGTTGGAACACTGTTTAGGAAGGCGGATAAGAGTATAGTTACTGTGCCTAATGAAATGCCTAGCACAGGGCTGGTGCTCCACATAATAATGAACTTCAGAAGGCTACTCTTTTGAAAAACAAACAACCAAAACAAAACAAAAACAACAATAACGACCCCAAAACAAAACAGGTAGAATTCTAGCAATTTACAAAGGGATATATGCTACTGGAATTCCAGATAATTGATATTTCACTTAATACTTGTTCAAAGCACTTGATAGCCTTTAATGCAGAGGATTCTAAAAACATGAAATCAATGGCTCATGGCAATTATTTGTGACTTAACTGACAACCTAATGGGGACATTTTGATTGATCTGGAAATATAGTCAGCTACAATAGAAGAAAAAATATCTAACATAACTCTGTGTGCTCTCTGAACAAACAGTGAAGTAAAAGAAGAAATGCATGATATGAGTCTATATTTTGTCAATAAAATATTTAGAGGGTTCTGAAGTCACTAGTTCCTCTCTGCTGAGTTCAATGACTTACACATAATACTGGTGAAGAGTTTAGTTAAACTACTGCATGTTGTTGCTGCCTCAGCATCCATTAAATGTAACCAAGTGGCATGCAGGGGCCTTGAACTGACACTAGTGAAACCAAGACCCTCTAAAAGCAAGCTCCCCTCCAGAGTTTATGATTAACCTCCTTCCTAAAACTTTATTCTCTTTCTAGTCCTGTAGCCCGGCCCCCTCAGGACCGACAAGTATCTAAGAAAAGGGGGAACTGAAACCAAGCAGGACCCTGGGGAACCCTCCCAGGTAAAAAGCCCCTTTGTGTACTTGGTTTCTTGTTTGCTGAAAAAGCCTTTAGTCTCCTAGACCTCCCCTGAGTTCTAAAGATCAGACTCAAGCAGCTACTAATTACATAAGTGAGGGAATGCAGAAACAAAGAGAAGGCAATCAAGAAACACCCAGAGGGATGGGATGAGGAGGGAGGTGAGAGGGGGGTTCAGGAAGGGGGACATATGTACACCCATGGCTGATTCATGTGAATGTATGGCAAAAATTACTACAATATTGTAAAGTAATTAGCCTCCAGTTAAAAGAAATAAATTAACTTACAAAAGAACAATAACAACAACAAAAAGAGACAATAGTTTAGTGAATAAAACAGAGTCCCAGTCCCTCAAGGGATAGACCTACACGACCCCCCTCCCCTGCCAAGCTAGGTGGAGGATGGTAACCACATGATGACCACAAGCACACATAAGACCTCAGACTGGTTGGAACCAGAAGGCTGATGATTAAGATTCCAGAAACACCACCCTTGTTATCTCACCACCAACCAATCAGAAGAAAGTCATGTCCCTTGCAACCCTCACCACAAATGTTGTTGTTAAAAGCCTTTCCCTGAAAATCATCTGGCAATTTGGGTCTGCTGAGCAAGAGCCACTTGTATTCCTTGCTTACAGCCTGCAATAAATGCTGTACTTCAGTAAATTGGCTTTGCTACACGGTGGGAGAGCAGACCCAAAGGTGGTTTGGTAACACTAGTCCCTCCTGAATAACAGCCTGCAGAGTCACAATCAAATATAAGTTCCTTATACAATGTCCCCTGCAGCCCATGTAAGCAAGTCTCTTCCCGCCTCCTAGGGCCTTCCTCTAGTGTGTCAGTAGATAAGATCCCTGAAGGGCTTAACAATCCCCCCCATACAACTCTTTTTGAATCGACTAATATGGCCTTAGCCCAGGAACCTCAAGGCATTCCACCCTTGGAGCCTAATAAAGGCATGTGCCCCAGGTCTTGCACTCTGCCTGAACTCTGCTTTAACCTCCCCATAGGGCCCCTTGAGACCCTGCTGTGAAATTCCTCCAGATCCACAGAGTAAGAAACTTTGCTTGTCATCTTTTGTTGAACTGGCCTGGGGCCCTACTTAACAAATGTTAATTAAATGAAGTCACAACAATACTTTTTTAATCAATGCATAGAACAAATGGGCCCAGTAACAGGATCCATCTTCAAACAATTTCGTTATTTGGCTTCCAGGCCAGTACAGTTTTCTGGTTACCTCCTGCCACACTAGCTGTATCTTTTATTTTTTCCAATTCCTTTGTTAAACTTCTGTATCTTTTATTTTTTCCAATTCCTTTGTTAAACTTCTAATCTTAATTTCTTATTGGTGGAGTAGCCCAGACCTTAGGATTTCTCTATCTGTACTCTCTAGGTAACCTTATCTAGTGTAATGGCTTTAAACACCATTTAAGTGCTTATGGTTTCTAAATTTTTATCTCCAGTTTGGGTCTTTCCCTATAGTTGGGTCTCAAATGTTCAAACCTTCTAGGCTTTGCATCTCCAGTTGTTTGCCTAACAGTGTCTCAAATTGAACATGAAACCAAACTCTTGATTCACCACTGCCACAACCTTCCTTCTACCTCATCCAGTCTCCCTCATCCCCGTAACAGTCATTCAATTCTTTTCAATCCTCAAATGGCTTTCCATCATACAATAAGGTCTTCACTACCCTTTCTCCTTTTGACTTTCACTCTCCCACACTACAAAGCAGCCACAATGACATTCTTGCTATTCCTTGTGTGGGGGAAAATTTTGTCACCCTCAAATATCTCTCTAGCAAGTGGATGGATTATTCTGAGCTGAAAACAATCAAGGAAGACTCAGGAAGAAACTTTGACCTTTCCCCTAACTGCCTTTAGAACATAGAGGATGTGTTCCAGGCAGGGAGCTATCACTATAGATAACTAAAGTATGAACTAGGTATGTAGACAGGGAGGAACCTAAGCTAAGTCTGTTGGTTAAAATTCCTCTGTGTCCTACCCTCTCTGCTTGGCCCAGCAAACATTTGTTTACCACACATTGCCTTTTCCAATTCCATGTCAAGTGCCTTCCTTCCCATTGAAGTTCTACACCACTATCCCCAATATGATCTTTTGTCTTTAGCTGAAGATGGTATTTAAGGTGAGGGCTTTGGCCATTTTGGACAGTTACTCAGTTTTCTTCGGTTTCTCCCATGGATACATGTTACCAGACTTTTGTTTGATTTTTCTCCTATTAACCTATTATATCTCATGTTAATTTAATTCTTAGACCAGCCAGAAAAACTAGAAGGGTAGAAGAAACTGCCCAACACTTAGATGCTTTAAGCATGCTCATGTTTACACCTTAGAAACTTACAACATTAGTTTTCCCTTCTGCATGGAAAGTTCTCTCATTTATTCACAAACTTCATCTCCTCATTTGATTCAAATCTCTGTTTAAATGTCACTACTTTATAAAGGTCCCTCCTTTTTCTAAATTTAAAAAAAAATCATTCTTAATCCTTTTGCCCATCTTTACTTTTCTCATCACATTGATGTCTGGTATTATATTACAAATTCGTTTTTTGACTGTCTACTGCACTAGAATATATGCTCAAAGACTGATACATATATATATATGTGTGTATAAATATTTTTTAAGTTTCTCATCACTGAAAAAAAGAGAGTTTGCTATATAGTAGGCAGTTGATAGATATTCCCTGAATGAACAGATGACTTTGTTATCAGTAAAACTGTTATAACATTATATTAAAATGATCAATACTGGTAAAAAGAATCAGAGAGAAAATTAATTCAACATTTATGCATTTAATGTTTGAGTGGAACAAGGATGGATAGACTACATTAGATTAAGAATATAAGGTTTTAGAGCTGAAAAACACATTTGAGATTACCTAATATAATTCCTTTGTACTTAAAATGTATTTAATTGCATAACTTTGAACTGAGTCATTTCATTTCCCTGATTTTCTGGGTTCAGGCTAATTTACTGAAAGCTGATACTTTTATTTCCTCTAAAGAAAATGATTATTAAAACACTTTCTTTTTAACAATATTAATATTTAAATGTAAAACAATGACTTCCTAAGAGGAAAATAGGTAAAAGTCATAAATCTAAAGACTCTTAGATCAGTAGTATAATTATTAACCTAAGCACATCTTAGCATTTTATGTTATGAAAAAGATAAAGAACAACATATAAATGACGCAGAGAAAAACAGTGAAGCAATATGCCCCATTTGTAGTGTGACAATGTATAGTTGAGTTAATAAAGAAATCTTTAATTACCATATTAATGTTAATCTCATTACTGTTTTGGTATTTCACACACATGCACACGCACACACATATGCTGCCCACACAAGACTCAAACCAAAAGAACTGCCAAGTTTTTATAAACTTATAATTGAAAGAGATGACCTTACAATCCAAACTAGATCTTTTGGTAATTAAAAAACATCATTTTAACACGTAAACTTCCTTCAGGCAGCAGAATTTCTTCTGTAAGACTAACCCATGGCAGCTGCATTTCATTTTTATTTGAAAAGACTGATCCAGTGTTTTTATAGCTCTCGATTAAGCTGTTTAAATAAAAAAAGTAAATGTTGAAAATGGAAACCACTGTAGTTAAGCTCTAGGTAAATGAGTAATGGGCAAATCTCTGGTGGTTTGAAAGTTTGGTTTGGATAAATACCTAAATCTATTCAAACCTCTTTAGCTAAAAAATTCTAGCTCCCACAAGGTTAGTAGAGCTTTAGGTTTTTCCACTGAATCTGACACAGCTTTTCAAAAATACCCACATTCAATCCCTAGCCAATATTAAAAGGAACTTTGGGAGGAAAAGTTAAAAGTTCCTGAAATATAAAATGTCTTCAGTATTTGGTTCCATTTGAGAGATTTCTAACTCTCCAACTTTAAAACTCCACTAGAAGTACAAATCCAGCAAGACCATGGACAAGAAACTAGATGTATTAGAATTACTAAGGACCAAATCATCAAGGTACCAAACTGTCAAATATTTTTAACACCTACAGATAAACAGGCAAAAGTAAAGGTTCATCTTTGACTCTTCCATGACTTCTTATCCATCCTTCACATCTCAGCTCAAGCATCACCTTCTCAAGAGAGCTCTCCCTAACTAGGTTGCTGACTGGTATAGCATTATAAATCTCTTTCATGTCACTTGCCATGGTTGCTTGAGGAGTTGTTTAATGTATATCTCTTCCAGGACACTAAAACTTCCCTGAGGTTATGTCATGTCTTATTGTTACAAGTATCTAGGACAATGACTGGAACATAGCAAGAATCACTAAGTAAATATTTGTGGAATGAGTAAATCCTCAAAAACATCAACCAGGTACAAGACAATATAACAGCTTTTGTTATGAAATATGTCGGGAAAGACATGAAAAAAATAAAAGAAAATTTTAAGATATAAAATAATAATATTATACAAATGTAAGCTTTTTATTGCTGTATTACAAATCCAAATTAGAGAGTAGTTAAACTGAATGTGAAAAAAATTCATCTGCCCCATTAGATAGACACGTACACAATCTTTCTAATACTGGAAACAATTCTGACTTTAGTCGTTACTTGGTCAATAGTTGGCAAATGGCAAGTATCACCTCATTTTAGCAAATACCATGTGGTGACTGGAAACAGGGAGAGAAATATAACTAAAGGTATTTGTCTTTCAGTTCTTTGCTGCTGCTGCTAAGTCGCTTCAGTCATGTCCGACTCCATGAGACCCCATAGACGGCAGCCCACCAGGCTCCGTCCCTGGGATTCTCCAGGCAAGAACATTGGAGTGGGTTGCCATTTCCTTCTCCAATGCATGAAAGTGAAAAGTGAAAGTGAAGTCACTCAGTCATGTCTGACTCTTCGTGACCCCATGGGCTGTAGCCCAGCAGGCTCCTCTTCAGTTCAGTTCAGTTCAGTCGCTCAGTCGCGTCTGACTCTTTCGACCCCGTGAATTACAGCATGCCAGGCCTCCCTGTCCATCACCAACTCCCGGAGTCTACTCAAACTCGTGTCCATCAAGTCGGTGATGCCATCCAGCCATCTCACCCTCTGTCGTCCCCTTCTCCTCCTGACCCCAACCCCTCCCAGCATCAGGGCTTTTCCAATGAGTCAACTCTTCGCATCAGGTGGCCAAAATACTGGAGTTTCAGCTTCAGCATCAGTCCTTCCAATGAACACCCAGGACTGATCTCCTTTAGGATGGACTGGTTGGATCTCCTTGCAGTCCAAGGGACTCTCAAGAGTCTTCTCCAACACCACAGTTCAAAAGCATCAATTTTTCGGCGCTCAGCTTTCTTCACAGTCCAACTCTCACATCCATACATGACCACTGGAAAAACCATAGCCTTGACTAGACAGACTTTTGCTGGCAAAGTGATGTCTCTGCTTTTTAATATGCTATCTAGGTTGGTCATAACTTTCCTTCCAAGGAGTAAGCGTCTTTTAATTTAATGGCTGCAATCACCATCTGCAGTGACTTTGGAGCCCCAAAAAAATAAAGTCAGCCACTGTTTCCCCATTTATTTCCCATGAAGTGATGGGACCAGATGCCATGATCTTAGTTTTCTGAATGTTAAGCTTTAAGCCAACTTTTTCACTCTCCTCTTTCACTTTCATCAAGAGGCTTTTTAGTTCCTCTTCACTTTCTGCCGTATATGCAGAGTACATCATGAGAAATGCTGGGCTGAAAGAAGCACAAGCTGGAATCAAGATTGCCAGGAGAAATATCAATAACCTCGGATATGCAGATGACACCACCCTTATGGCAGAAAGTGAAGAGGAAGGCTCCTCTTACAACCCACTAAATACTGTTCAACCTCTTCAGATCAGCATTCTTGATTTTTTGGAAATTGAGTTTTTACTCATTTTCCTACAACTAGGAATTACAACTAATTTTCACTACTCTGGGCCAAATGTATATTTGATATTCTTTTGACACATTTTGGGTCTTTACAGATTGAGTTTTTGTTGCTAACTGCTGGTATAACTCTCCATGAACCCTTCCCCCAAGTTTTCAGTCAGAAGTGGTCTGAAGTCAGAAGTGGTCTCAATTATTAAGATGATGGATGTGAACACTATACAGACTGGAAATCTTTATGAATTTACTGGATTTATTTTACAGAGCAATTTTTTTCATTTTATATTGCACTTATCTTACTCATATTGTCTTATGAGTATATTGTTCATTTTGTTTATAAACTTATAAGTTCTGAAATAAAAGGTCTAGTTATTTTTATATACCTCACAGACCTACTGCTTGTTCACAAGGCACATGCAGGCATTAAAAGAATGACAATACACATATGGGTAAAAGGGAGATACAATCTTTTGTATACAAAAGGGAGAGCAGAGGGCAAATTGTCTGTGTCAATTATGTACTGATATCTGAATATGGAGGCAGATATGTTAAATAACCTAACATATATGCCCATCATATGGCCTCTCGATGCCTATAACTGATTATTTTCAACATAAAATATGAATTTAAGCTATTTAATTTTATAATACAGAGTTCAGGGCTCATTGAACAAAATAAAGTTTAGTAATAAAAACAATCCTATTTGTAAATATAATAAGGCCTATAATGTTTAGTTGATCACTTCAAATCTTAAACTCTGACTCTCTTTCCATCCAACCCTAGAATATCTGCATATAGTCCACTATGGGAGAGTTCTTAGAGTGCAAATCATTTTCATATTTATCTAATCAGACACAACTAGTGTGGGGTTTTGGGAGGGGTTGTTTAAATAGACATTAAATGAATTTCAAAGTCAAACAGAATTACACTCTGGGTGACCTATGAGAGGATGTAGCAAAATATTTTTAACTATTACCTCTACAAAATATTCTAACATCCTTGAAGTAAAATGTCAGCAGAGAGCAAATCATGCATTCATTCATTCACCAGATATGTATTGAGCCCTACTACATGCCAGGCCCTGGGAGTACAAAAGATGACCAACACAGAGCCAGCACAGTAAACTTCCTGCACACAGAGAACTTATGTTGCAGCAGGAGTTGAGTCTTATCTCCTCCATGAAGCTGCTTCAAACCACAACCTTCCCTATCTGGTGAATTCTTAATACATTTTAAACCAATGTTGTAAACAAGCAGTACCTTATGGGGCCTTCCAGTTACAGACCTCCCCTCACCCCCAATGTCCTCTGCCTGCCTCCTGTTTGTAGAAAAGCTATAAGTTTCCCAGGCCTCCCATGAGTCACAACAGCGTGGCTCAAGAATGAATGATTGAAAGGATGTGACCATATAGCAACAAAAATAGTAATTGGGCCAGGAGAACTGGTAAGAGTTTAAATAGTAAATCAATCACATGGCAGTCCCAGAATCTTTAGTTTCTTCCTGAAATAGATAACAGTATCTGAGGCACATTTCCTGAGTTGTTTTTACAGATCCTAAAAACCCTTACAAAATGGAAGAGGTTAACTACTTGATGACCATGAGCACTTAGGCCTCCAGATCTACTAGGGCAGGAGGATTGCTATGTTAACCCCTGTGACATAGCCATATTACCTCACCATCAACCAATCAGAAAATTGTGCATGAGTTAATCACATACCCTGTGATCTCAGTCCCTCACCTGGCCTTTAACAATGCTTTCCTGAAACCCATCGGGCAGTTCCAGTGTTGTGAGCATTACCTGCCCCAGACTTCTTGTCTAGTGCCCTTCAATAAATGTTGCACTCTCCTTCACCACAACCCAGGGGCAGTAGATTGGCTTTTTGCATGTGGGCAAGCAAATCCGAGTTTGGTTCAGAAAACAGTGTCACCCAATTAAACTTTATAAAACACCATCCTTTGAATGCTTTATTTCTCATACACATGCTCTTAACTAAATGTTAAGCTTCTTTAGAGCAAAGCATGTTTTCTACTTCATTTTATACTTCAGACCCATGGTAACTAATAGTGCTAGGTTCTGGAGTAGCTGTTTAATGAATAGATGTTGATTGACTGATAAAAACATGGAAGGAAACTTATTTTTGAACCTAGAAAAATTGTTGGCACATTCGGTTCTTAATTATCTGCGTTGAGGGAGATACAAAGAATAATATACAAGTCATTTCCATTTGGCTTTGGAATGTATTTCCATATTTAACTTTTCATTTGGGTCTACTGCTTGGCTTGAGAATACATTTCAAACAAAACAATAAAGCCGCCATGTGAATTTCCAACTGTGATCAAAGCTGGAATGCTGTCTCACTACAGGAAAAAGAGAGAAAGAAATATTGAAATGGCCTATTGGATTTTCAGCCTGCACTACACTCATTTAAAATGAAATCAGCTTGTATTGTTTGTTGCTATCTTCTACTTCTTGTACCTCCCTGACTACATGCCTTTTTGAAAGCATTAAACATAGCTGCATTTTACTTTATAGGTGTCCTAACATTTAGAATATCGCCTTTCATTGAGTATGAAAGTATCTTCAAATTCCATTTGTTGCTTCTTTCTCTCTTATACCTAAGTGAAAGAGACAGTAAAAGTCACTCAGTTGTGTCTGACTCTTTGCGACACCATGGACCGTAGCTTGCCAGGCTCCTCTGCTCATGGAATTTTCCAGGCAAGGATACTGCAGTGGGTTGCCATTTCCTCCTTTAATGGATTTTCCCAACTGAGGGATCAAACCAGGGTCTCCTGCATTGCAGGCAAATTCTTCACCCTCTGAGCCACCAGGGAAGCCCAAGTGAAAAAGACAGGCATTTGCTTAATCCCAAACATCTGGATACTCCCAGAATAATGAAGTGAAAGCTTTCTGCTTCTTCCATAGGCACTTACTGCATGAATGTACTTTTCTCTTTCAGTCTTAACACACACACACAAACACATACACATGACTTTGATAAAATGAAGGTGGACAAAAGCAGATCATAGTTGTTTACAAAGGATATTTTCCTTGGGGAAAATAAATTATTTCCCATTTGTGAGGTTTAGAGCAGAATGGTCATTAACATATTGTATACATTTTCTTAATTTTACAAAGCATGTTCAAAGTCATTACTATACCTAGTCCTAACAACAACATATATGAGGTGGGCAAAGCAAGTATTATTCTTTCAGCTTTACAAATGGGGAAACAGAATGTCTTTCCTAAGTTTACAAAGACCATGGCTAAAACTTAGGTTTATTGATACACATCCAAATGTCTTTTCATTCAAATGGATTAATAAAAAATGCTTTGCATTTGTACAGCACACTAAAGTTCAAAAGTACTTTTATATATACGGGGTAAATAAAGTGGATGGAGAGTGGACTCAAGAGTGTGCAAAATGAAATTGGCTCTCTTTAGGTTTGGAGTCTGGAGGAGCCTGGTAGGCTGCAGTCCATGGGGTCTCTAAGAGTCGGACATGACTGAGTGACTTCACTTTCAGTTTTCACTTTCATGCATTGGAGAAGGAAATGGCAACCCACTCCAATGTTCTTGCCTGGAGAATCCCAGGGACGGGGGAGCCTGGTGGGCTGCCGTCTATGGGGTCGCATGGAGTCGGACACGACTGAGGTGACTTAGCAGCAGCAGCAGGTTTGAAGTCAGGACCATAATGTAGAAATCTGGAGATGAGTAATTGAGCAGAGTTGCTGTACACAAATTTGATAATGCCTTAGCTGATATGAAAAATGCTTAACTAAATGCTTGCTTTTGATATAGAGGAGTTGGGACTTGAACCTCTTGCAACCGATTTCAACTTGGTTACTCATGACTTTTCTTACTCCAACATCAACACGTGACTAGGTAATATTCTCCTTCTCACTGATGACCTTGGGAAAGCTTTTCTATAGTTTCTTCTTAAATTTTTTATTCCTTTTCAACTCTCACCATCGGTGAGTGCCTTAGCTTTAAAGGAGTAGCTGAGATGTAATCCTCTCAAGTTGATTCTAATTTTAAATGCTTGTCTTATGTATGTGTATGTGGATGGATGGATGGATATGTGTGTATCTATATATCCATCATCAAGATTTCAGCTGAAAAAGTTCAGTTATGTTTGTTATGTATAGCTTTCCATTTCTAACTTCAGTAATGAATTGGGACAATAATAAATAATTACCCTATTTCACCTTTGCAAAACAAAGGAGAGTATTATTACATGTTTACTGACTTGCATTCTTTTCAAGCATATTTTTTATTTCTACCTTATAAAGCTAATTCACTTCCCATATCTCAAAGTTTAAAACCAGAAGAAAAGAACAGGTGCTGTTCAATGAAAAGCTAAGTTTACTTGCTATAATATTCAAAAGTTACCTCAAAAAGATTCTAACTAGAAATAACTGAACAGACATCTAATACAGAAAAAGACACTAATATATCTGTCTACAATACCTGATTGAGTACAGTACCTGATTGAGATATTGCTGCATGAGTACATTAATTGATTCATACTAGCATCACCATCATTGCCTATAAACTGTGTGCATTCAACATACCATGCATGCCTTTCATAATTGAAAATAGTTTTAGTAAATTTCAAATAAAAGCAAAAAGAAACAAACGATGGCTACAATATCCATCGATATCCAAAGATCTACAATATCTTTTCCCAGATGAGTCTCTAGTGGGCTGAAAGGGTTTAAGCATTCTTTAACTAAGCAATACGCTCTATTCTCACTATTAGCATCATGCAGCAAATGTCTATCAATTCCCTAAACAAAGTTTGAAAAATGGAGCTCATGGTAATTTCAGGCTGCCATTCAAAAAAGCAAGACATTTCAAATAGAAAATTTTTGAGCTGACTGATCTGAAAAACTATATGCTCCATTGAGACAGTTTCTTAGAATGTGATTTCTAAGAGCCTAAGAGATAATTCTTAATACCTGCATTTTAAATCAAAACATAAAGGAATAACAGTGGAAACATGTTATACCCCTTTTCCTTTTGTCAAACTGAAGTTATGCCAGGATAACAAGCTGTTTTCTACTTGCTTGCTAGAATGTTATTTAACATTAGTCATTACAATGACCTCTAACATATTAAATAAACATTAGGACAACTTTCTATATAGCACTGTGCTAAGTTTGTTGTACTCAAATATGAATAAGGATTTCTGTCTCAAAAGATTTTATAACCCAGTGTACCAAACACATACACACAAGCAGAAATTAGAGGCAAGTCAGTAAGTACAATAATCAAAATATTAAAATGCTATGAGAACACAGGGGACAAGGAAATTAATTATGTTTGCTATGATTAAGGAAGACTTTGTGGAGGATATGGTGTAAGTGAGTAGCTAATTTTTAAATTAATTTGCAAACTTTTCAAAAATATTTTTTTCTTCTTCTGAAGCAACACAGATTCACAGTGAACAAATGTGAATTTCATCTCAGATTTATGAAGCTTTCTGACCCCAGAGGCAGCATGATACCATGGTTACAAGCACAAGGCTTGGAGTCTGAAGGAGCAAAACTTACTTGAATCCTGGCTTTCATTAAATACCAGACTTGAAACATACATAATCTTGCACACGTTTGAACCTTTGAACCTCTATAGCCTCAGTCCTCACATATTTAAAATGGGGTTAATCATAGTACCTATCCTATAGTATTGCCTTGGAGATCACTTGAGATTGTATGAAAGTGAAAGTGAAAGCTGCTCAGTCCTGTTTGAGACTCCATGGACTATGCAGTCCATGGAATTCTCCAGGCCAGAATACTGGAGAGAGTAGCCTTTGTCTTCTCCAGGGGATCTTCCCAACTCAGGGATTGAACCGCGGTCTCCTGCACTGCAGCCGGAATCTTTACCAGCTGAGCCAAGACACCTATATATTCTTAGCACTGTGACTGACACATGGCATTCACTAAACAGTTGCTATTATTCATATTTTACTATCATTTTTATTGTTATTACTCTAAGTGATTATACCTTCTATTGCAAATTACTGTGCAAATAACTGAAGTTTAAAAACATACACACACACACACACACCAAAAAAAATTTGCTTTCACTGCCAAGGGCCTGGGTTCAATCCCTGGTCAGGGAACTAAGATCCCACAAGCTGTGTGAAGCAACCAAAAAAAAAAATAATAATAATAATAAACAACTTCCAAAATATGATGAAGAGTGCATACTTCAAAGAATGCTAACAATCTTCCTTTTTTAAAAAGCAGTCTTTCTCCCCTATTACTGATCATGCTCCCATGCTTACTCTCTCTCTTTTTCTTTCTTTCATTTTTTTAACCCTGGGCCCTCTCTCCCTGAGCAGTCTCATGAAAACCAGTTTTGCTTTGAACTTCCAAATTTGCTGAGTTTGAGACCAGCAGGCAATTGAATCAGTGAACTTCCCTCTAGTCTAGCCTAAAGCTCTTGATTTTTTTAGCTCTTGATTTTCTTGATTTTTCGGCCGAGATTAGTACATTCATACCAGGGAAAAAAGCCTTTCTGTTGAGGTTTCTGTTTTGTTTTGTTTTTTATATGGGCATTTACTTTACAAAGTATGACTCATCCTCTCTCTTAAACCTGTTACTGGCATGTTCTCAAAGGTGACTAATATTGCTGAGGTTGAATAATAATTCTATGAATTTTTCATCTTTCCAAAAATTATCCTCTTAATAAAGAAGAGCAGAAGAAAAATTGACATAGCTGCAGAGCAGTAGAGACTCCAAATCTATTCTGAATTGTCTGGTTAGGGCAGTGTGCTTCTTCCAGAAGTTGATTTTTAAACACTTCAAATGACTTTCCCTCCTACTATGAGGAAATGTGAGGTGTTGATAGTGAGCTGACAGAATGTTAATATCATTAACATTCTGTCAGCTCCTCTTGTCAATGTGTTAATGGTGCCCCTGCTACTCAGTCCTCCCTGCCCTCTGGTTGGTGAAATGATGTAGCCAGCAGTCAATCAAAAAGCTAAGCTGATTTGGGGCAATAGACAGCTCTGCCATTGACAAAATCTATGTGAGCAAATGTGGTAAGAAATTTGTCAACAGGATATAAGCAGTAAGGTCAACACTGTGGGTAATGTGTTTTTTAGACAGTTGAAGACTGGACCACAACATATATTTTAAAGTCTAAGGAGCCCTCTTTTAAGAATGAGTTTTCCCACAAGAAAATCAAGGAGCAGTAAGTAAAAGTGATGCATGGATTTAAAAGAAAGAAAGAAAAACTCTTTCATACTCATGTGACTGGTCAAAAGACAAAAGCTGAAAAACTTGGAATCCACATATAATGTCAAGTTCAAGAGATGGGTCTCAAGATCGACAAGCAGACCACTCACAGTGCTCCCTCTCACCTCTCATGCTGCTGCTGCTGCTGCTAAGTCGCTTAGTCCTGTCCGACTCTGTGTGACCCCATAGACGGCAGCCTACAAGGCTGCCCCATCCCTAGGATTCTCCAGGCAAGAGTACTGGAGTGGGTTGCCATTTCCTTCTCCAATGCATGAAAGTGAAAACTGAAAGTGAAGTCACTCAGTCGTGTCTGACTCTTCACGACCCCAAGGACTGCAGCCTACCAGGCTCCTCCGTCCATGGGATTTTACAGGCAAGAGTATTGGAGTGGGGTGCCATTGCCTTCTCTGCTCACCTCTCCTAAGCATAGGTTATTTTTCAAAACTTTGAAACCGACAGTAATTCTGAACCTCACCTCACCAATTTTTGCAACAGGTGCCAAAACACAGACAGACTACCAAATTCCTGGTCACCTAAAAAAAGGATGACCTGCTGAACCTCATAACTTTAAAACAATGAAGCTATGACAAATAACTGCATGGGTTGTTGAAGTTATCCTGAGACAACTTGAGCTCACCATGGGGACACAGGGACAACTGTGAACAATTTCATCACCAGACGTGGAAAATACTCATTTAATGAATAGGGACATTTTTTAAAGGCTCAAGAGGGTAAAATTGAGCAGTATCTGATACATAGTAAACATTCAGCTAATGAGTGAACATTACCATTTTTATAACTTACTAAAGAAAGAATATAGATTATATTTGAATTCACTGACCAAACAATTGAACCTAAAACTCCCAATATTATTATGATGAGCATACTGACATGAAGAATACAAAGCGCTTTGCTTTTTCAAAAAAATCACAACAGCAAATTTCCCGACATGGTATCTAGATTTTTGAAGCATGTGTATTTCAAAATATATGGTGCTATTATATCCAATACAGACCATCCCTTTCATCCTAGAACCTCCCTACTATGATTTATGAGAGAATTTTCTCTATTTCCCTCTGCTTTATAGTCTTACAAAATTAATCTTGCTTCGTTTACTCTTTCCACCTTTTTAAAAAAATTTAGAACAAGCAAACAATTTGGGGTAGAGAAAGAGAGTCAGATGTGACAAGCTTCCTTCTAAAGCCACTGACTATTATTTGAAGTGAAGTGAAGTGAAGTCACTCAGTTGTGTCTGACTCTTTGCGACCCCATGGGCTGCAGCCTACCAGGATCCTCAGTCCATGGGATTTTCTAGGCAAGAATACTGGAGTGGGTTGCCATTTCCTTCCGCACACTATTGTTTAGGAGGCAGGAAATAGCCTGGCTTACTCCATTCAAAGGAGAGGTTTCATTTCTTTTTTTTTTTTTTTTTGGCATTTACTTTTAAAAGATTTGGGCTATCCCTTCTAAAACTGATTACACTTTACATGCTCTAAAAAGGTGATTCAAAGTTACTCAACTTCCTGTGAAGATGTATATGAAGAAAAGTTTTATAACTACAGGCACAGCCAACTACTCTTATATCCCTTTTGGTGTGTTAAGTAAAAGGAGTATCTTGGATTAGATGACCTCCATTGTCTCTAGCTATATTATTCTGTGATATAATACATACTTATTGAATGCCTTCATGTTGCTAGGTGCTGGACATTGGGATGGGCATATCGGAATTAACACACTGGACATGATCTTGGCCATTAGGCCAGCAAGACAGAGAAGTGAATAAATGCCAGACTGTCAGCAAATTGTAGTCAAGTTTGCTACCTTGTGCACTGTTGTATTTTCATGATTTGGTAATGCCAAGCATATTATTATAAGTGTTCCATCAATAATGTGAAAGAACACAAGTGAACATGGGGTGCTATGGGACTTAGACCAACCTAGAGATTTGGTGAAGATTCAACCTACATATTCATCTGCCTTCTGGCCATCATGCCACTGCTGCTAACTATAGCACCGATCCCTTCTAAAAGTCTAGAGTGACAATGCTATTCAGATTTAGAACTCACAGGCCTTATAGAGAGGTTACTGTTTAAGTAAAGGTAAGATTACTTTCATTCAACAGATAACTACCCCCATACTTGTGCCTATAGTTACTCAATTTAAACGGCCAGTGACCTAAAGTAAATGAATTTATTGGCAAGGGACAGAAACAGTGGAAAGATCATCCACTACACAGAATCTTACACTAAAAATAGGATCATGGTTCTAATTTTAAAACTCAATCAAGTATCCCACAAGGAAATATCCTCCTCTTTTGAAATTGCCGAAAGAGTAGAAAAAAATTAAGCACCAAAATTCATATAACATATATACATATGATGATTAGACCTTTTGTTTGCCATTTTCTATAAGATCCAACCTCTCAGTGGTTGTCTAAGGGGTCTTCCTAAGCAAGAATAATTTGAGTACAGTTTTACCATTGTAATTTATTAATTTGAAGTTTTTAATCAACTCCAACCAAAGGATAGAGTCAATAGTCTACTTTTTCTCTAAAATAAATTGTTATATATTTCTTTTTTTTCTAATATAATATCCAAATTAACAGCTCCATACATTTTAATATAGTTTTCAATCCCCATGTAGACAGTCACACTTTGGTGCCACTTAAATGAAGAATAACCATTCATCCGTAACATACAGATACAGAAGGCTCTGGATTTTCATTCTAAAGCACTTAATTACCTGCATAAAGAGAGAAATAAAATAGAATCCAGGCCAAGTTCATGAGGGCTTGAAATTACTTTTCCTTTTTGAAATGAGCAACAAAGATTCCTCAATGTTGCATGCTGTTGTGTGGCCATATGCCAACTGTAGAAGAAAATGTTAAAAAGAAAAAAGGGATCAGGAATTAAATACAGATATGTAAGGCAAGAAACAAAATCAAAAGGTGAAAAACTGTAGGCGGTGTTTCCAACCACAAGACAATGTAACAAATTTGAAAGAAAAATCTAATCAGCAACAAAGTTAAATCTTCATATTAAATATCTCGATGTGGGCAGCTATGTAATTAAAGGTTATTTTTGAGGATTTCCTGCCTCCAATCTCCCACAAACTTATGTTCCCAATATTCCTATTTACATAAGTACTCAGCATCACTAAAGGACCACACAGAATACAGCATTAATTTATGAACCAAACACTGAAAATGAAAAAAAAATTTTTTTTTCACATAAATATAAATTGCCATTCTCAAGTAATTCAAGTTCAGGACCATAACTTCCAAGCTGGGCAGGAAAGAAAGCATATGAGAGAACAAAAAGACAATAGATTTAACCTTGAAACAAGGTGACTGCCCTATAGTTGTTGAAAGAACTTACTTATTATCAGATAAAGAATTTACAGTATTTATTCCCTCTAGAGAGATAAAATGGTGAATCAATCTGCAGTTCAAGATATTTATTTAAACCCAGAGGAGGAGGATATGGCTTTAACTTTTGAAAACAAAAAAAAAAAAAAAAAAAAAAAAAAACCAGCTCTAATATAGTTTATCTTTAGATACCAGATTTAACATTAAACAGTTCAAGCTAAATATCATTTCTCAAGTTTTCCTTTCATATAATTCTGTATTTTTATATAAATATACTGTATGTAAAATAGGGATTTAAAAACATTTATGTAGCAGGCAATGCTTAATGTTATACAGATAGCTATTACAATTTACTAAAATACATAATCTACTGATCAATTCATCTATCCATTCATCCAGGCATCCATTTTATTCTTCATAACCTTTCAGTCTACTGATATCAGTTACCCTGTGATTGCCCTTGAAAATGCATGTGTCCCCTCAGAAAATACCTGCACATACACAAAGAGAACAACAACAACAAAAAAGAACTCTGACAAAAAAATTTCTTTTATTGATCATTTCCTTTAAATAACTGGTTATATAAGGAGAGTCTTTGTTTATATATCAAACCTCATAAGACTTACCTTGCATATCTTGTAGGCCTTCAAATGAAACTCTTCTTTGAGAAATGGCATTTTTCTTATATAATCGTTCCCTTGCCTACTACTCTATGATTCAAAATGTCATGAACTAAAATTTATGCTGCTAATATAAAAACAGCCTATACACAAATTCATCCAAACCATGCAAATAGAATGGTAAGTTTAGAACTAACCACAGGGTAAATAGATATTTGGATGGACAGACAGACACACACACACATAGACACACACACACACACAGAAACTAACAAATAAAATGCTTAAATAAAGGATATTGTCATCTTTTCCACAAACTTATCATGTTGATTTTCTGTTTTGGGGAATTGCTTGATGTCACGTTCCAGATGAACAATTTGTTGTTCCATTGCTGCAAGGTTACTCTTGAGAATTTGAGCTGAAACTAAAGAACAATGTGCAAAATGTTTAGAATATTTTACCAGGTATTCCATAAAACAACTAAAAGAAAACCGTATCAGTTCAAGTATTTTTTTAATGTGGAGAATAGTTTCATGAAACCAACTCACATTTTTCTCAATTACTGCTCATAAAATGTCTACTCTCCATGAAAGAAGTGAAAATGTGTAATATAATATACCAAATCATCATGTTTAATATGGGGATGTCATTTTATTCAGCCATTAGCTCAAATGAATCCATTTCTATTTAAATTTATTGATGGACTTCCTAATATTTCATTCTTTAAAATCTAATGTGAAGATTAAAGAGAAACTAGGGTTCAAAGAGATCCTATCTATTTAATGTATGTTCTTGGCTATGTAAATGATTTAACGTTAAATTACATAAAAGAATCAAATATTTTTCTTTTGTTGAAAGATCCTGATTTTTATAAATCAATATCTATGGTTTAAATTCCTGAGTTTAGTACTTTTCATACTCAGAGACAAGAAAAATAACTGTTGATGTGAAGAATTTAGAGCAAACCATAGTGAATACATATGCGCATTCACACCCACAAAGCCTTGGTGAGCCCTCAAACATGATCATTAGTTGCCTTAATTACCCCTAACATTTTCTGCACTTTTCTTTTTCTCTCCTCATTGACAACCAGTAATTTTAAGAATTATATTCAAAGCGCTCTTAAATATGTGCACACTTTCCAGATCTCTCAGGATGCCTTCTTTTCACAGAGCTACCTTTTTTATTTTTAAAGCTTATACTATTTTACAGATACTCTATTACTCCATGACTACCAATTATATATGAAGACAATTCTATCAATATCAACAGTATTTGACAGGGTTCTAGTTGAAAAGACAAGGTAAGTATTAAAATTTGATAGGTAGCCTGCGACATTGATTTTTAAATACAGGTTTCTGAAACACAGTTCTTTTCATTAAAGCACCATGAAACAGAAATAGAATAATATTACAATTCTTTTTTTTTTTTAAAGTAAATTGCAGTCTCATTCAGAGGCTGCATTGTATTAGAATTACAATGAATAATTCAAGACACTGACAAAAATCAAACCCCTGGCAAATTTCAGCCAGTCTTCTGATACAAATTCATCATGCTGACATACACACCTATATAACTCAATGAGGAGAAGTTGCTTAAATATACTTGGAAGTTCAAGAGAGTGAAAATCAAACACCAACACTAAAGACAAATTATTTTTTTCCTATTAATCTGTCAGTACAAATAGCTAGGTCCAATTTAGTTCCATTTGTTTAGATCTGACAAACTTGGAGATTATTCCTTATTAGAGAAGTCAAAGAGTTTTGCCCTGCCAAAAATGTGCTAACGGCTCGGTAATCATTGCTTGCTTTATTTAAAGGATGAGTTTACTGTGAAGGAAACCATTCTCTCTGAGTTTAAACCTGAATTTTTCCACTTCAGTTTTTCCAGGAGATTCTTGCTAATTATTCAAAAGGCTTCTGCATTCCCACTCACTTGATTGAAAAGCTGAAGATATGAAGTTGACAAGTTGTTTATGTCATTTAGGCAACAGGGAAGAAATAAACTCATGATAACTTTCTGCAATAAACAAAATGTGCCCAGAGGCAAAGTATATGTCACAATGGTAATTCCAGTAGTAAAAAGGGGATGATCTGAGGACTGTTCTGATTGTTCAATAAAGAAACAGCCTAATCAAGTTGCTATACACACAAACATATAGATAACTCAAATAACAAGAGACATTAGTTTTAATCCAGTGAAATTGCTTTTACCCTAAAGTTGAATTCTGAATAAAACAATATTTTCTAGACATCTATCAACCTCAATTTCACATGTCAAATCCTTAGACCTCTATAAATCCCTCTAGAGCTCTAGTCCAAATTCTCTAACATTTATAGACACTTCTATTTGTTTAAGCGATCTTCCACATATCACCTTTTGTTTTAAGTGAGAGGTTTTTTTTTTCTTTTTTTGGTTTAGTGTACATAAACACAGTCTGTGTTCTAAACTGTCATGCTACTTAATAGTAAGATCCCTAACACTTTGCTTTTCCCTCAGTACTTATCATATACCATACCCAATGAATGTTTGTTGAATGAATATGTATATTTCAATGAGTTTTGAATTGGATTTAAACATATGCCCACTTCTGCAAATGGATGTATATGTAGAAAAGTTAGATACAACAAAAGTAATCAGAAGTTAGAATATTAATTATTAAATGAAAATGAAAAGGAAGTAGGAAGTTGAAGTCTATCTAATATACAGAGGAGGCAGGGTTGCAGGAGATGCTTAAACAAAGGGGAAAGTGAAAAACTGAGAAAAGGAAGAGAAGTAAGGGACACCTTTTCTTAAGCTTCTCTATCCTTCTCCTCTAATAAACTATTAATATTATGCTGGAACCAAAGAAAATAAAATACCAAAGATGTGAGAATCCAAGAATTTTAGCACACCTGCAAATTTATAGCTGCATTAAAAGAAAAATACCATTATATAAAATATATCTCCTTAAATTATTGGAATTATGGTATCTTAGAGTTGGAAGTGACATTAAAGGAGATACGGACCAGCCCCCTCAAGGTTTAAAAGCTCAGATTACACAGATTAACAATTATCATCGTTAGCCTTCAGAAATAGGAACAGACTCACAGACATAGAGAACAGACTTGTGTTTACCCAGGGGGAGAGAGAATGGGGATGGGAAGGACTGGGAGTTTGGGATCAGCAGATGTAAACTATTACACATAGAATGGGTAAAAAATAAGGTCCTACTGTATAGTACAAGGAACTATATTCAATGGATATATAGTGGAAAATATAATGGAAAAGAATATATGTATAACAACCACTTTGCTTCACAGGGCTTTCCAGCTGGCGTTAGTAGAAAAGAACTCCCCTGTCAATGTAGGAGACATAAGAGATGCAGGTTTGATCCCTGGGTCAGGAAGATTCCCTGGTGGAGGAAATGGCAACCCACTCCAGTATTCTTGCCTTGACAATCCCAGACATGGACAGAGGAGCCTGGCAGATTACAGTCCACAAGGTCACAAAGAGTTGGACATGACTGAAGTGACTTAGCATGCACACATGAATCCACTTTGTTGTACTGCAGAAATTAACACAACACTGTAAATCAACTAAAGTTCAATAAAATTTACAAAATAAATAAATAGACAGATAATCTCCATTCCCAGAAAACAGCACCTATGACAAAGCTTGCATGTAACAGCTTTATCGGTGGTGGGGTTTAATTCCAGTAAAACAGGCATGAGGGAAAAGAGAAGAAAGCAAATACAAGAAAGGATGTTACAGAACTGGCTATACCTTTACAGAAACTACAGCTGCTTGCTTAATGTCTCAGGTTGTCTCAGGGCCATTTAATGGGTATGTGAACCATGAAGTCACATGGGGCCTCATGCTTAAAAGCGCCCTGTTCTTTGTTTAAGGCTTTATTGTCAGCACTTTGAATATCTTAGTAATTTTTCAAACTAGGCTTTGCAATTTCATTTTGCACTGGGCCCCCCAATCATGAAATCAGTCTTGGCCTCTGCATAAGACAAATAAAGCAACTTCAACTTGAAAGAGTTGGTTAAAGGAGGTGAAAGGCTGACTTGGTGCTCCTTCTCATTTCTTACTCTCTCATGGGTGAAATGCTATTTCAAGAGATGTAAACTTCCAGGTCTGGCTGAGGAGTAAGACAAGTGGCACCAGATTGGAGGGAGGGCCTTGGCACAGAAGGGATACCCAGTGAATTTACAGAGGATTCATTCTATCCCTGAATGGCTTATTTCCTTTTTAACAGTTGATATAATCAGAAAAATTCTATTTGCTTATAATCAAAATCAGTATACTTGAAGTTTTCTTACCCATTAGTCCTCATTTTACCTTAAAGCAACATTGCTTAAGTCTACTTCCTATTTTATAGGAAAGACGTCCCTTGCATCTTCTTAATCTGTCAAGGTTACAAACATCCAGTTCCTTCAACTAGTCCTTGTAAGGTATAAGGGTTAGTAATCACTTATGCTCCTAATCAATAACTAACATTTATTGAGTATTTACTATGTGTTAAATATTATCTCCTGTTCAAAGATAATGGCCCTGTCATGATGAAGGGGCTTGTATAACTCAATGAAGCTATGAGCCATGCCATGCAGGGCCACCAAGGATGGACAGGTCATAGTGAGGATTTCGGAAAAAACAAAAAACAAAAATGTGGTCCACTAGAGTAGGAAATTGCAACCCACTCCAGTATTCTTGCCGAGAGAACTCCATGAACAGTAAGAAAAGGCAAAAAGATATAATACCAGAAGATGAGTCCACCAGGTTGGAAGGTGTCCGATATGATACTGGCGAAGAGCAGAGGGCAAATACTAATAGCTCCAGAAAGAATGAAGTGGAAAGAACAGACAGTTGTGGATGGGTCTGGTGGTGAAAGTAAAGTTCAATGCTGTAAAGAACAATACTGTATAGGAACCTGGAAGTTAAGTCCATGAATTAAGGTAAACTGGACATGGTCAAGCAGGAGATGGCAAGATTGAACATCGACATCTTGAGGAATCAATGAACTAAAATGGATGGGAATGGGAAATTTTAATTCAGATGACCATTGTATCTACTACTGCGGGCAAGGATCCTTCAGGAAAAAACAGCAGCCCTCATAGTCAACAAGAGAGTCCGAAATGCAGTACTTAGGTGCAACCTCAAGAACGGCAGAATGATCTCCATTTGTTTACAAGGCAAATCATTCAACATCACAGTAATCCAAGTCTATGCCTCAAGAACTGATGCTGAAGAAGCTTAAGTTGACAGTTTTCTATAAAGACCTATAACACCTTCTAGTGAAGTCACTCAGTTGTGTCCAACTCTTTGCAACCCCGTGGACTGTAGCCTACCAGGCTCCTCCGTCCATGGATTCTTCAGGCAAGAATACTGGAGTGGGTTGCCATTTCCTTCTCTGGGGGATCTTCTAGTCCCAGGAATCGAAGCCGGGTCTCCTGCATTGCAGTCAGACAGTCTACCCTCTGAGCCACCAGGGAAGCCCAACACCTTCTAGAACTAATACCAGAAAAGGTTTCTTCTCCATCATAGGGGATTGGAATGCAAAAGTAGGAAGTCAAGAGACACCTGGAATAACAGGCAAGTTTGGTCTTGAAGTATAAAACGAAGCAGGACAAAGGCTGAGTTGTGTCAGGAGAACACACTGGTCATAGCAAACACCTTTTTCCAACAACACAAGTGATGACTACACACATGGACAAAACCAAAATCAGATTAATTATGCCCTTTGCAGCTAAAGATGGAGAAGCACTATACACTCAGCAAAAACAAGACCTGGAGCTGACTCTGGCTCAGATCATGAGCTCCTTATTGCAAAATTCTGGCTTAAATGGAAGAAAGGAGGGAAAACTACTAGGCCATTCAGGTATGGCCTAAATCAAATCCCTTACAATTATACAGTGTAAGTCATGAATAGATTCAAGGGATTAGATCTGACAGAGTACCAGAAGAACAATGGATGGAAGTTCAGGACATTGTACAGAAGGAAATAACCAAAACCAATCCAAAAAAAACAAAATGCAAGGAGGCAAACTGGTTGTTTGAGGAGGCTTTATAAATAGCTGAGGCAAGAAAACAGGTGAAAGGCAAGGGAGAAAGGGAAAGATATACCCAACTGAATACAGAGTTCCAGAGAATAGCAAGGAGATAAGAAAGAAAGTGAAAGTGAATGTCGCTCAATCATGTCAGACTCTTTGCGACCCCATGGACTATACAGTGCATGGAATTCTCCAGGCCAGGATACTGGAGTGGGTAGCCTTTCCCTTCTCCAGTGGATCTTCCTGACCCAGGAATCGAACTGGGGTCTCCTGCATTGCAGGCAGATTCTTTACCAACTGAGCTATGAGGGAAGCCCAAGGAGAGATAAGAACGCTTCTTAAATGAACAATGCAAAGAAATAGAGGGAAAACAACACAATGAGAAGGACTAGAGATCTCTTCAAGAAAATTTGAAGTATCAAGGGAACAAGGATGGGCACGATAAAGGACAGAAATGGTAAGGACCTAACAGAAGCAGAAGAGATTAAGAAGAGTTGGCAAGGACACACAGAAGGACAAAAAAGATCTTAATGACACTGATAACCATGATGGTGTGATCACTCACCTAGAGCCAGACATGCTGGAGTAGGAAGTCAAGTGGGCCTTAGGAAGCATTACTAGAAACAAAGTTAGTGGAGGTGGTGAAATTCCAGCTGAGCTATTTAAAATCCTAAAAGATGCTGTTAAAGTGCTACACTCATGTCAGCAAATTTGGAAAACTCAGCAGTTGCCACAGGACTAGAAAATGTCAGTTTTCATTCTAATCCCAAAGACGGGCAATGACAATAAATGCTCAGGACTACTGTACAACTGCGCTCATTTCACATGCTAGCAAGGTTATGCTCAAAATCCTTCAAGCTAAGCTCTAGCAGGGTGTGAACTGAGAACTTCCAGATGTACACTCTGGATTCAGACAAGGCAGAGGAACCAGAGATCGAACTGCCAACATTCATTGAATCAAGGAGAAAGTTCCAGAAAAACATCTAGTTCTGCTTTATTGACTACGCCAAAGCCTTTGACTGTGTGGATCACAACAAACTGTGAAAACTTTTTAAAGACACAGGAGTACTAGACTATTTTACCTGTCTCCTGAGGAACTTGTATGCAGGTCAGGAAGCAACAGTTAGACATGGAACGGATTCGAAATTGGGAAAGGAGTATGACAAGGCTGTATATTGTCACCCTGCTTAGTTAACTTATATGCAGAGTATGTCATGCGAAATGCCAAGCTGGATGAATCACAAGGTGGAATAAGGATTGCTGGGAGAAATATCAACAACCTCAGATATGCAGATGATACCATTCTAATGGCAGAAAGTGAAGAGGAACTGAAGAGGCTCCTGAGGTGAAAGAGGAGAGTGAAAAAGCTGGCTTAAAATTCAGCATTCAAGAAACAAGATCACAACATACGGTCCCATCACTTCATGGCAAATAGAAGGGGAAAAGGTGGAAGCAGTGACTGATTTTATTTTCTTGGCCTCCAAAATCACTGTGGATGGTGACTGCAGCTATGAAATTAAAAGATAAATGCTCCCTGGAAGAAAAGCTATGATCAACCTAGACAGCATAATAAAAACCAGAGACACTACTTTGCCGACAAAGGTCTCTCTGGTCAAAGCTATGGTTTTCCAGTGGTCATGTGTGGATGTGAGAGTTGGACTACAAAGAAAGCTGAGATGAAAGAATTGATGCTTTTGAACTGTGGTGTTGGAGAAGACTCTTGAGAGACCCTTGGACTGCAAGGAGATCCAACCAATCAATCATAAAGGAAATCAGTCCCGAATATTCTTTGGAAGGACTGATGCTGAAGCTGAAGCTCTAACACTTTAGCCATTTGATGAAAAGAACAGACTCACTGGAAAAGACCCTGATGTTGGGAAAGACTGAAGGCGGGAGGAGAAGAGGACGACAGAGGATGAGATGGTTGGATGGCATCACCGAATCGATGGACATGAGTTTGAGCAAGCTTCGGGAATTTTTGATGGACAGTGAAGCCTGGCTTGCTTCAGTCCATGGGGTCAAAAAATTTGTTCTTCAGTCCGTGGGGTCAAAAAATTTGTGCATAAAATCTGTGCATCCATATTTCTCTTGAGACACTTACAATTTAGTTACTCTGCTTTTCTAGACATGCCTAATACATAAGGGTTTTTAAACTATTAAAAAGAATTAACTTGTGTCTACGTGCCTGATTATTTGCCGTGAATACATTTGCTTCAATCTTAAGAGGAGGCAATATTGATAATATAACCAATTAGGTCCTAGCTTACATTACTTCCAATATCTCTTCAGTGTTTGCGCATGCTTTCATGCATGTATGTGAGACAGAGGGAAATACAGACACACTCACATATATATATAACATTTATATATATAATTAGATTTAATAATTATATATATAATATATATATAATAATTATATATATATATATTTTACTGTAGGTGATAGGGAGATATAGGGCCACTGGAGTTCCAAGAACATTTAATTACCAGAGTGAGTTAGAAATGATTCTCTACTATGAAGCCGTCGCTCAGGGTCTATTTTTGTGCTCATCATTATATTAGTTCACTAATATAAATTAAGGAGTCTTTAATGACAGTGCAAACATTTTTTAGCTGAGTCAATTCCCACTACAGGCATTTTCAATGACTGACTAGTCAGTCAGGTGGCACTTTAACTTTTTTCTCTAAATTACAACATTAAAAAATTAAATCATAGCTATCAGGTTTGTTATTATAGCTCTCTTCCTTGTACTCCATAAATAACCCTTTAAGTTCAGTACACTCTCTTGAGTTATATGTAGGGAGAAACTTTGCCCCCAAATCTTATTTATCTACTTACATCAGTTAAAAAATATACATATAGTACTTCTTTTCTGGCTTCAAACAAATATAATGAGAGTGGCCTGATCTTCATTCAAAACATTTGAAATGATAGATTTGTTCCAATTCATAATTTGAAGAAAAGGAAAGTGAAAAGATAAATGTTTTAAGTGAGATTTTATATGGAAAGACTATTCAATTACAAGGACATAAGAGACTGATATGCATTGGAAAAAAAAAAAATCACAGTACCCTGGTGACACTCTCTAGACCATGGGCAGAATGTGTAATCTTATGTAAATGAAAACTTTTTTCCAGCAAGTGGAGTAACTTTTTTCTCTGAATTAAATATTTCTATTAATTTTACCCACTGACAAAGCAACTGAGCACTTCTTAACATCCTTGCTCTAAGAAAGGCCAAGTAAAAATTTATTCTTGAAAGTTGGTATGTGAATAGGCCCAAGCATGAATATAAGCACCTTGCAATTTTCTCTAACTGAATATATTTAGGTGAAGAATTACTATCAGCTGAGCGGCACAACATTAAAGTGACTGATCCAGAAAGTATACATAAAAAAGAAAAGGACATTACAAGCAGTGTGAACAACAGGCACAGTTGCATTCTTTCTCAAGTACACTTATAAGTTAATAGTTTCATTTTATATGAATGCTATACATGGAAATGAAGTAAATGTGTTTATGCAATAACAATAGCAAAGGCTCAGCATTGTGGGCTTTAAAGGATGTAAATGAGAAATGGCACCCAAATAAGAAATCCCTCTAATTAAAAAAAAAAAAAAAAATCCGTTAGAGAATGAGTCACTGTCGGGGTGGGGGGGTGGGGGGAAGACTGTTAAAAAGTCATCTTAACAGAAAACACAATTTAACTAGTGAAAGTAAAACTGTTAGTCGCTCAGTCGTGTCCGACTCTTTGCTACCCCATGGACTGTATCCCACCAGGAATTCTCCAGGCAAGAATACTGGAATGGGTTGCCATGACCTTCTCCAAGGGATCTTTGCAACCCATGAATTCAACCTGAGTCTCCTGCATTGCAGGCAGATTCTTTACTGTCTGAGCCACCAGGATCCTTACTAAATGAAATTTAAAAATATATGTCCTCAATGTGTGTTCACAGGAGCCATCCATTGTTTGTCCTTGGAACATGTGCCTTTGGGGATAAGGTGCAGTTTTTCTCAACTGGATCCATAATATGGCCTGAACTGATGCTGGGAGCAGAGGAACGTCCATAACAAAACATGTGAACTACTTTATAAACGATATGCATGTTTAACTAAAAAATAATAATAATAAAAAAACCTAAGTATATTTCACTGTCTGGGTTCATACATTTGTATAAGATCTCAGCCTGCAAACCTCAGCCTAAATGCACTTTTTTTAAAAGAAGAAACAAATGGAGCCTTCTAACAAAAGACAAAATGAAACAAAAATCTTGCTAATAACTATGGAAGGTATGCTAAAAGGATAAATGGGGTAAAGGAGGAGGGAGATAAAATTTAAAAACCCTCTGAATTACAATTTGCAGCTCAACATTCTATACCCTGATCACCAACCCACCAGCACTGGACAGACAAGCTGCCAGTGAAGCATGCAGTTCTTTTACCTGCTGTCTCTTCTGCAAGTGTTATTCTGCCTGCAGCAAATCATATGCGTGGTTTTTTAAATCAAAGGCTAAAAAACAAACTGAAATCTCCTATTCTTGTTGACAGTCTTAGCTCTAGGCCAGGATTGGGATGTACAGATGCAAGTCGAAGCTTCTATAAAGCGATGCTGAATAGTCTTATTGGAATAGTTTCTTGTCATTAGGTAGAATCTTTTTCAAAGCTCATTTGTGTTTCTTAGAGTAAAAGATCTCTGACTCACCCACATCTCAGAGTGGAATAATTTTAATGGGTCAAATTGTGTCTTTACTGAGTAGAGGCTGGACTATGCTGAATTGTCCTTCCTTGAAGATTTTATGTGAGTGACTGGAATGTTATTCTCCTTAACAAAAAGCTTGCCAGAACCTTCAGCTACTTTATGACAACCCTATATTAATATTCACCTGTCAAGTCTATGTAATGCATTCTTCTTTTGCCTTGGAATCAGAACACTAGTGGTAAAAGGGATCCTTGTGAAAGGATGCTACTTAATATTACCTATAACAGGGGGACTTAAAATTAGTAAAATTATAGAAAAATATGTAAAATGTAGACTTGTTGACTAAAGGCTAGAAAGGACAAAAGCCAAAGAGATCTGAAATTACAAGTTTGTAAAATTTGGAATTTTGAGCCTATGTTTACATATGCATTTAGTTTTGAGTTATAATGAATATTATGAAAAAGTCAAAGAAAAAATGTGAAAAACAACTATCTTCAATATTATCAAAATGCTAATAAACTAGGAGTAAGAAATGAACACTTTTTTTTTTTCCTCCAAAACAACTATCTGCTTCTTGAAAAAGCATTCACAGATGTTTTCATCTGAGCAATCATTTAATGGCAACTTTACTCCTGGTATACTTTATCTTTAATATGGTCCAAAAAGCTTATATGGATTTAGAAACCATTTGAACACTTTCTTCCACATTATATTTGGCAAGAACTAAATACATGTAGATAATGTCATCATAAAATCATGCTGCTATATTAAAAGAATGTTAGCCTTCTTGAGTGTAATTTTTGTGACTGTGGCTGAATTACCCACGAACTGTATTCCTGACCTCATCAGGGAAATTACTGGGGCTGTACTATTTGGCAAAGTTATTTTTGCACTTGACTGGGTTTTCCCAGAGTAAGTTTAGTGTGTGGAGACCACAGATACGTACATATACAAAATTGTCAACTTTAACCCAAATTGAATTCAGGTTGTCACGAGGTCAGTGTCAGTACTGAAGTCAAAATACTGGAGTCATTAGAGTTCCTTGCACATTAGTGCTGCTTGGATTGGCAGTTCTGCTTAGGGTCATAGGTCAGATAATAGAGGTTTCAGAAGCATATAGTAAGCTTAGAGTTATGTTTTCTTTATTCATTAACTGACTGTGGATTTTAATAAGATTAGTATATGCCCACAGACAAGAGATTCACAATGCAAAGTCAACAAATTAGAGGATATAAGTTCCTTACCACTGAAGTCTGTCCATAAATAAAGCAGGGCTTTATCTGGGTGTTATCATTTCATAAATCTATTATACCTTAAGTGTTTTTGCCTAATAACCTAACAATGAGGAAATGAAGTTTGAGAAGTAGGTGGGCCTTTGCAGCCAAGATAAGAAGCTTAGGTTTCACCCTAAAGTAATGGGAATGTACTGAAAGGCTTTAAACAGGAGAGGCTGATGAAAATTATACTTTGAAAAAGATTCAATTATGGCAGCTCTGTGGAAAATGGAGGGAAGGGGTCAAGAATAGAAAACGGGAGAAGAGTTAAGAAACAGTGATTATGGTCTAGGCAGGAAATGATGGTGACTTGGATTAGGGTGACCAAAGATGGTTGCAGTATATATTATAGACATACCGCTGACTCTACTTAGGGTGGGGGATGAAACCTGAATGGTAAAGAGAAAGAATTGTTAAGAATGATTCCTGGGTTTCCAGCATAATCAAAGGAAATGGAAACATTAGGAGGGAAATTTGTGGGGAATATTCAAAGGTTTATTTAGCTTTGGACTAACCAAGTCTCAACTGCATGAAGCATACAAGTTGAGATGGCAAATTGCCAGTTGGATATATGGATCTGGAGCTCAGAAGAGAAGTCTGGACTGGACACTGGAAATAGGGTGGCATTTGCAAACAAACACAAACTTCTATTATATTGTTTCATTATATAATTTAGTCTACAGTTAGCCTTCTGGCTGTATAAATCTAGGTAATAATTCCTGCATCCTTAACTCATTCCAAGTACAAACATTTCTAGATGTTGGGTAAGGTCACTTTCCTCTGGGCTATGTTTGTAATTTATTTTTTTTTGTTTCTTTCCTCTACTTCCCTGACTTATTCTAAACTTTCACATCTACCATGGATACTTCTATTAAGCCATTTTCTCCCAAAGTCTTGCTGTTTTATTTCTCTTGAAACAAACATTGTCAATAACAACCACACAGCTAATTGCACTTGGAGGTGGGGGGAGTACAGAAAATAAAAAAGTGCATGCCTTTGAAGCACAGAGTCAAGAAAATTTCCTTAAAAGGAGAAATCACAAAGACTCAGTTGTTCTTCCTTCATAGTGCACATAACTGGTACATAAACACTGGCACAAGTGGAAGGGTTAAGGGTAGTTTAGCCAATAAAAGACAAAGTAGGTTTCATCCTTCTTTGGTCTCTCTCTCCCACCAGTTCCATTTGAGGTATTCACAGTATGTCTTCTTCCTGCCTGTAGCTCTACAATCTTTTAGGGTATACACATTTCTAGCTTTCACTGTTGGTTGTTTTTCTTTGAATGGTCATTGCAATTAATTGCAGAATTTCTTATCAGTGAACTGTTCAAGGCCAACAGCAACGCTTACCTGCATTTTAATCAGAGTGGAACAATATAATTAACACTCCTGAGTGTACTGAGTAGAAAGGGATGCTTCACACATTTTGCTTTAGTTCCCAAGCAACTCTGTTGCTGCCCTGGATGTGATAAAGTCCTTCTCTCCTTCTTCTTCTTCTTCTTTTTTTAGAAGAACATTTATTTATCCCTTTATCTTTATTTTAAAAAATTTTTAAACAAATTTCACCTTCTATCAATTTCAAAAGGTCCATCACTGTGCCTCCAATTAGTCAGCAAGTTACATTTGTCCTATAATCTCTGGCCTTCAGTATTTTAAAATAAATTTAAAATAAATGATTAAACAATTATGGTCCTTTTACCCAAATTATTTTGCCAACTTATAAAGGATTTAGAGACCTCCCATGGAGCCAGTAATGGGTAAGAAAACTCAAATAAGAATTCCACCCAAATGGTCATAACTTTCAACCCTGGACAACTAAAAAATAACATTTATTATGTAGACCTCTCAATTTCCACCAAATCAAAACTACCACTTCAGTATTAAACATGGTTGGATGCTTAAAAAGTTTCAGAATAACATTGCTTAAGCTGTGATCACAGGAAATTCTAATCATGACATACAACCAGGTGCCATGCTGATAATACATAAGGACAAAAGAGATTTAGTCCTGAACATCACATGTTTTTCCAAAACAGTTTCTCTAGTAGCTCAAACTAGACAAACATTATAAAACATGTTTCAATATTAAAATATTGTATTCAACTACAATTAATATTAATTTACGGAATGTGGTAAAACACATGAAGAAGAGGGCCTAGCACACAGGAGATGCTGACTAGTGTCAGTAGAACTGAAACTGGAATTTGAATGAACAATATCCTACTAAATAGTCCTCCTAGAGACACACTTGCAAATTAGTGAAAAATGGTGTCCTAAAATCTGGTTCCATACCACTTATCCTTTAAAACCTAAAACCTAATATGCCACCACAAAGCTTAAAATCTTTTAGTAATCCAGTGGTATGCTAATATTATGGCAGGAAAAAACATGGTCTTTGGAGTCAGAGACACCGATTTGAATTCTTTACCCACTACTTACTATGTGACTTGGGCCATGTTGGGCTTCCCTGATAGCTCAGTTGTTAAAGAATCCACCTGCAGTGCGGGAGACCTGGGTTGAATCCCTAGTTTGGGAAGATCCCCTGGAGAAGGGAAAGGCTACCTACTCCAGTATTCTGGCCTGGAGAATTCCATGGAGTTGCAAAGAGCTGGACATGACTGAGCGACTTTCACTTCCACTCACTTCACCTTTTTGAACCTTAATTTCCTCATCGGTAAAATGAAGAAAACAATGCTAACCTCCTAAGGTTGTCATGGTGATTATGTGAAATATATACGACAAAGCTTTTATCCTATTAAGTAGCACATTATAGAATTATAAAGATGTTATTTCTTTTTGTGCTCCCGTCACATACAGGATCAATATGACTTTAAAAAGATGACTTCCACCTCCTTCTCTCTCATTTTCATTTAAGGTCATTCTTTCACACTTAATGCTACTGAATTGCGATCCTCAACTTCTCTTTCACATTTCCCTCCATTGGTTCATATTTTTCTGCCTAGAATATTTCTGCTACCCCGGACTAGTGAACTCCCATTCTTCTTTGGAAAGAATATAAGCCACCTTTAATTTCTTTGTGGACGTTTTAAGCATAGTTTTTGCTTTTATGACAGTTATTAATGTATAGTTTACAGAGTCAAACCATCCTATAAAACTGCTTATTAAAACAGCGCTTGCTGACTTGTCCCCCTCATTTCCCACAACCAAGAAGTACTTGCTTTCTTTTAGTTGATTAAAACAACAACAAAAAATCACCCTCCATATTCAGGAAAAACAGTCAATGTTATTACTTCTTATTTTATTGTTTTTCCTTTGCAGCTTTATTGAGATATATTTGACCTATGACACTGTCAAAATCTAAGCATACTGATGTGTTGATTTGACACATTTATATATTGCAAAATGATCACCACCATTGCTTTAGTTCACATCTCCGCCCTGTCACATAATTATTATTTTTTTTGTGGTGAGAACACTTAAGATCTACTCTCTTAGCAACATTCAAGTTTATCATACATTTTTAGTTATAGTCATTATGCTGTACATCAGATCCCTAGAACTTCTTAATCTAATAACTAGAAGTTTGTACCATTTGACTAGGATCTCCCCATTTGTCCCAAACAACCCCCACACCCACTCTGGTAAAAATCACTCTACTCTCTTTCTCAGGAATTCCCATTCTTATCTATTCATCTCTAGAACTTTTCATGACATCTTTATCTGTAATGATCTCATTTTCAGTACTCTCATAGTACTTTTGATTCTTTTATAGCATTTTTTTCCCCTTGCATTCCAATAGTTTATATGGCTAGTTCTCTCAAGAGAATTTTAGTTCCTTGAAAGCAGAGTGAGACTGTCAAAAATATTTCCCTATTCTGTTTCTAACACTTCTCATTTAGAGAGTACTTAATAAATTTTGTTTGAACTGAGACACCATGCTGCTCATTGACCCAATTAGCAAACATGGTTTTTAAAATGCAGACTATTGTCAGTCTACAGAAACTCTTCTACAATGTAAACTAAAAAAAAAAACTTTTCAAGAAAAGATAAGATTGTTAAACGGATTACAAATATTTGTAATCTTTGACACAGTAATACTAGTTGTTGTTAACTGTCTTCAAAAAAAAAAAGAAAGAAAGAAAAAGAAAATGAAAGATAAGCCAGGAATTTGGGCCAAAGAAAATCATATGGTATTATCTGAAGTGGCACAAAAATGACAATCTAGATGACCAGAGATAAAGAAATAATTAAGTAAAAACTTCAGTACAATGATACGAATGATGATTATACAGCCAATAGTGTAAAGTTCACAAAACTGTAATAAAATAACAGAAAAATACTTTTGATTTCTTTTATATCAATTGAAAAAGAATCTTCTTATAAAAGATTATGTACAGTAGGATCTTAAATGTGTAATGCATTTTGTTTTAATAACCTCTTTGTGAAAGAAAAGAAACTCCCTAAATTTGAATGATACCTCCATATCACTCACATGTTCATTTTGCATTTTATAGGGGATAGAATATTCGAACATAGGGTGAATCTGATAGCTAACAAAGAAGGGAAGGGACCTTTTTAAGTGTATAGGGAGATTCTATGAAGCAACACCTACCTCCCCAAATCATTGGATGTATTTTGGGTTCTGACGAAAATAACTACCTTAGAGGCACAAAGGATAGTATAGATCAGTCATCTTCCATAAGGCCCATTCCTCCAAGTATCTGAACTTTGTCATGCAGAATTCTCAGTCTATTCAAATATGTTCCTGAAAAGTCCCTTCACCCTTGCTAAAAGAGACTCACCAAATATACAAGGAAGGACTATAGACACTTCTGAAATAGTAAACAATTTTAAAAGTCATGCAAAGAAAAACTGTTGAAAATCTTCATTCATCTACACAAGTGGGAAAACAGGCAAAGTAAAGCCCAGAGACGTTGAATTATCAAAATTATCAACAAGCACATACACACACAATCAAAGGCCCTTCAGATTTTTCAAATGTCTCACGATCATTTATGAAATCAGGGAAAGAAATTTGAAAAGAATCACCTGTATACATGCACAGCAAGATAATACCTTGTACACTGTATGTTCTAAAATATTATAAATACATGTACAAATTGTTCTAAATCTAGAGTTGGCAAACTACTTGCCCATAGACCAAATCTAGCTCATTGCCTATTTTCATATGGTCTGCAAGCTATGAATGCTTTTTTACATTTAGAAGTGGTTGCAAAAAAAAAGAAATCTGTGACACATGAAAATTGTATGAAATTAAAATTTGTGTCCATAAATAAAGCTTTATAGGAATATGACCACTGACATATTGCCTATGGCGGCTTTTGCACTACAGCTGTAGAACTGAGTCCTTGTGATGTGGATGTTGTGTGGCCAGCAAAGCCTGAAATATTTAATGTATGCTTCTTGAGGAAAAAGTTTGCTGACCTGTGTTCTATTTTTTTAAATTGAGACATAACTCACATATATCACTATATTAGTTTTAGGTGTACAACACAATGATTGGCGATATATATGTAATATATATAGTGAAATGATGACCACAGTAAGTTTAGTAAACATCCATCACCTCACAAAGTTATAAAATTTTTCTGTTTGATGAAAAATTTTAAGATCTATTCTCTTTGCAACTCACAAATATATAATACAGCATCATAACTCCAATCACTTGCTGTCCATTCCATACATCCCCAGAATTTGTTTATCATATAACTGGAAGTTTGTACATTTTAACCACTTTCACTCATTTCACTCACTCCTCACTCTTCACCTCTGGTATCTACCCTGAATTCTAGGTTAATAAAAATACATTCTTGGGAGGGACAACAGCAATTTTCCAGCCTAAATCTCTCATGAGGATATGGAGACAGAGAGAAATCAATAGAGACTGTCTCCATATACATAGCCAGGTTCTAGATTTCTGGTTCCTCTCTATCATTATGCACCTCAGTATCTTTACAAGACCTATTTCCATCCTTCTGAGGATAAAAAATATACAGCCTTGATGTACTCCTTTTCCTATTTGGAACCAGTCTGTTGTTACATGTCCAGTTCTAACTGTTGCTTCCTGACCTGCATATATGTTTCTCAAGAGGCAGGTCAGATGGTCTGGTATGCCCATCTCTTTCAGAATTTTCCACAGTTTATTGTGATCCACACAGTCAAAGGCTTTGGCATAGTCAATAAAGCAGAAATAAACGTTTTTCTGGAACTCTCTTGCTTTTTCGAAGATCCAGCGGATGTTGGCAATTTGATCTCATATTAGGAAACTGCTAATTGACACATCCAAGTGTTACACATACCTGCACACACACATGTTCATTTTATTTTAATAACCACCGTATGAGATACATCCTATTATTATCCTTATTTACATACAAGAAATCTGAGGCAAAAAGAGACTAATTCCCTCATGGTTATATGCATTTTAAGTGGAAGAGCTAGTATGTGAATTTATATACTATAGACTGTACAATTTTTTAATGAGGTTAAAACAAGTATGTACAAGGATGGATAAATTGATGAGAGGTACCAGTCAAATTATAATGCTTTGAAAAATGAGTAGGCACAGACATAGCAAACGAACTTATGGTTACTAAAGAGGGAAGAGGGGGGATAACTTAGGAGTTTGGGATTAACATATACACATACCATATAAAAAATGGGTAACAACAAGGTCATATTATATAGCACAGGGAATTATACTGAATATCTTGTAAGAACCTCTAATGGAAAACAATCTGAAAACGAATATATACATGTATAACGGAATCACTTTTCTATATATTAGAAACTAACACAATATTGTTAATGAACTACACTTCAATTTAAAAAAAGAGTGAGCAGGAAGTAAGAAAATTTGGAAGGAGAGGGAGGATGCTGTATTCCTTGAGACATATGACTATTAATGAAAGGGTAGCTTAGTTTGCACCTTGTCAGTCAAGGAGAAAAGGTGATCGACCTTCTGGACATCCAGAGGATTTACTTGGGGGCTTGAGAACAAACACAGTTTGGAACTGCTGTTGTGGGAAAACAAGAGAGGATGTGAGTTAAGTGTAAAGTGATCATGACTCCATCAGGAGCCTAAGGTCAGAAATTATGGGATAAAAGATCTCATCAAGTGGACTGTGTGACTTTGTCATCTATACAGGACTTGAAATTGGAATACAGCAACGGAATAACCAGGTGTGAATGACAGAAGGCTAAAGGAGGGAGGCTTGAGAAAAAGTGTGGGATTCCACAGTGCCAGCAGCATGGGCTAGAAATGTCCAGGTCAGGTGATGTGGTGAGTGCAGCTAGAGAGGAACTGATAGGTTGGACAGAAAGGGAGAGGGTAAGGAAGGTGAAGGTGCAGTCACAATGAGGCTAAAAGAAAGGCTTGAGAGGTGAGAGCTGTGTGAGGATGGCTCTGGGAATGAAAGAAACATTTCAAAATGTAGAATACTGGAGGAAGCCCTATTCTAAATAATGACAAAGTCTTGTTTCCATGCATTCACAGGAGCTGAGTGAAAGTTGCTCAGTCGTGTCCGACTCCTTGCGACCCCATGGACTGTCCATGGAACTCTCCAGGCCAGAATACTGGAGTGGGTAGCCTATCCCTTCTCCAGGGGATGAAAGTCGCTCTCATTTTCCTTTAAAGAGACATATTTATTTCTTGGTTTTTGTATTACTTTTGTAGTTTTGTAATTTCCTTTCTTGGAGGATTTTTTTTTTCTCTTGTTTTGATGGGGTGTTATATTTAGAAGAGAGTAGGAGAAGAAGTCTGAGGAAGAGGGTATGATTAGCATAAGGTGAAAATCAGAGCAATATTTTATTATCTCTCCTGGGGAATTCAGAAACCAAACTGTGTTTTGGTTCATGGAATGACATGCACACAAACATCTTGAACAATTTTGTTTCCCATATTTTCAAAGGAGATAATGTAAAAATAATTGGTAATTCTTTCAAAATGAGAATGGAGTGTTACTGTAAAAATGCTTTTTAGTTATTTAAACTACATTGAAATCAGAGTTACATAGATACACTGGGATATTTTTAACATGGTGCTATAAATTTGAAGGCTTTTTATTTTTTAAACATTTTTATAACATGTCATCGAACTACAGTAAATTATTCTTAATTATATACATACTTTTTACTTGCCATACTTATTTTTAAATGGCCACAGTTTTCAGATGTAAATATATAATAGTAAAAAACAAAAACAACAAAAACAGTACATCCAGATGTTAAGAGAGGTTAAATGAGTGCAAACCACATATGTTTTGTAAGCCAAGTAACTCTTCTGGGCCCTTGGTAGGTACCAATAAGAACCCTTTAAGAGTAATTTACTCAAAAAGGCTGAGAGAATATGCCTCAAAATTTATCCCCAAAAGTCCAGTAAACAGTCACTTTTGACCTCTGACCCAATGTATGAAATACTGCCTAAACAGATTTTTACTCAGTAAAATATACTGAAGTCATAACATACTTTAGGATTTGCTTTGATAATATTCTAAAATGTCTTTAGGGAAAGTATAATAAATGTGGGGCAGTCAGCAGGATAACAAGAAAAAGAAATTAAGAAAGCTGGTCTTAGAAGACAGGAGTCCTGCTTACTTTCCATATGAATTTGCACAAGACACTTAAACCTCTTTGAGCCTCTGTTTTCTCACTTGTGAAACAGGAATAATACCACCTGCCTTGCTGACCTCATAGGGTGGTTTTAAAGACACAAATGAGTTATGAAAACACTGTGCTCATGTCATAAAAAAACTTGACTTGATGGTATTAGAGATGTTGCTATAGGGAAATTGTAGTTTTGTAATTTTCAACAGGATGGGGAGAAAACAGCCTCCAAACTCTTTCTCTTTAAGTTTCCATGTATAAAGGTAGTATTCAGAAAGCAAAGAACAGTAACATGGGATATAGTTTTCACAGGAAACATTTCAGGAAAGCCTCTATTCTGTAACAGAGATAACTGTATTCATTACAATTCTATCCACTCAAAAAACTGTTAATTTTAGGCCCAAAGTATATGACATAAAATTTCTAGGTAACTGGAAAAATTATTTGAGGTCAATACTACAAAGCTGATTCAACTCCAAATACAAATTCTCTTTCATTCTATAGAGCAATATGACTCTTCTTACTAAACTGTTTCATTTGCTGCCTTCTATGCTTTGTTCTACAATTGAATAGAAGCATTCCCAAGACCCTCTGCTCTTTCCTCTACATAAACTCCTTATTTTAAGGTATTGCTTTCACATCAAGGACTTCTCTTGTGGCTCAGCTGGTAAAGAATCTGCCTGCAATGTGGGAGACCTGGGCTCGCTAGATCCCCTGGACAAGGGAAAGGCTACCCACTCCAGTACTCTGGCCTGGAGAATTCCATGGACTGTATAGTCCACGGTGTCACAAAGAGTCAGACAAGATTGAGCAACTTTCACTTTTTCACATCAAGGCTTTTAATATATAAACTCTAAGGACTCTCAGATCTCTATATGTAAGCCTTATCCTATTTGAGGAGCAGTCTTCTCTTCTCACATACCAGCTAAACACATCCCATTGGGTGATCCATGTTCTAAGAAGCAACATATCCAAACCAGGGCAACCACTTTCCTCTAGAAACCAAAATCTATTTCTGATTTCTTATTTGCCCCAATGGTATGTATCACCATTCTTTCAGCGGTCATTTCTTAAAACCACAGAGTTAGATTTTATTTTCTACCCTTTTTGTTAACCATATCCAGCCAGTCACCAATTCTCATCGATCATTATTTTGCAAAATGACTTTTAGCATCTATCTTTGCCTTTCCATGGCAACTGCCACTTTTTGAGACTCACATCACTCAAAGGTTAGACTACTACAACTATCTCCATGCTTTCAATCCATCTCACAAATGCCTCAAGGGGCAAATATGTTGTTCTTAAAACACTGATGTCACCATATTACTCCTTGATTCTATGAGTTAAAATTAAAACCTTTCATTACATTTGAAGTCCTGAAAGCTATGAGAGGTTACCGAATGCAATTAGAAACTAATGAATATGACTAATATCCTGAACACAAATCAACAGGTTTCTAGAATCCAAGAAATTAAAGTAATAGAAATTAATAGAAGATTACCATGCTATCTTAAAGATAAAAAATAGTCACAGTCTCCATGGTGGACATAAAATGAAACAGCTTCTATAAACTTCATACACCAGCCTTATTGTCTCTGAGAATTAGAAATGCACTAGTGTCCTTTTGATAAACATGTGAACTCTGCTACACATAGATGGGCAATGTTGGACGCATGCTATGCTGCTTTCCTTCTGCAGCAGGGGTTATTAGCTGTGACTCAAATCAATTCTTTAAATATGTAAATCACATTTCATGTAAAGATCTCTCACTGATCTAGCAAATACCTGTTCACAGCTGCATTTTTAGCATGATGTACAGAGAGAAATCTCATTTTGCCAAGATAATCTTGTTTTATTGCGTTTCTACAGTTTCGTCTTTGCAAATTGTTACTAGTGTCATCCTTTAATGAGTAGCAAGGTACAGGAATTCTAATTTTATTTGAGGTTTTATTCATTTAGGGGGAAAAAGTTCTCCCTATTACTTTTCAGAAATAGAAAAACTATGTCTTATTTACATAATTGTAACCCACTCATTTTCTTTTCTCCATTAGCAGAATATTGCTGCCTAATAAAGGGTATGATCTTAGAAAGAAAAAAGTGATCATACACTAATAAGTAGTACTAGAACAACAAGCAAAGTTGGAAAATACTTTTTTTTTTCACTTATCTTACTAGGCATTAAAAAGCAGAGACATTACTTTATCAACAAAGGTCCATCTAGTCAAGGCTATGGTTTTTCCAGGAGTCATGTATGGATGTGAGAGTTGGACTATAAAGAAAACTGAGCACCGAAGAATTGATGCTTTTGAACTGTGGTGTTGGAGAAGACTCTTGAGTGTCCCTTGGACTGCAAGGAGATCCAACCAGTCCATCCTAAAGGAGATCAGTCCTAGGTGTTCATTGGAAGGACTGATGTTGAAGCTGAAACTCCAATAATTTGGCTACCTGATGTGAAGAATTGACTCATTGGAAAAGACCCTGATGCTGGGAAAGATTGAGGGCAGGAGGAGAAGGGGACGAGAGAGGATGAGATGGTTGAGGTTGAATGGCATCACCAACTCAATGGACATGACGTTGGGTAAACTCCGGGAGTTGGTGATGGACAGGGAGGCCTGGCGTGCTGTGGTTCATTGGGTCACAAAGAGTCAGACACAACTGAGCGACTGAACTGAACGGAACTGAACTAGAAATCAATAGACTTCATTTTCTACATGAATTCTATCCTCATAAAAAATAGTATTTTCAAATTTTCCACCATAAACCCAGAATCTAGCATATGATCCTGATCATTTTAGGACTCATGACCTCATAGCATTTGCAGTCAAAAGTTTAAATATTAGGCAGGAAAATTATCATTTTCCCCCTAAGATTTGCTCCAGGTACTTGCTGAATTTTCTAATATAAATTCGGGGGAGGGCAAAACTTAATAAAACAAATACTTGAAAGTCTTAAACATTTGTCTAGCAATAACTTGGACGTTCAAAACTGGATCTCAATTTTGTAGGCAGTTTCATGCAACTATGACTTATATTCACTAAAATGAATGTAGCAAATGGGTTTGACTTTTTGATTATTGCTTCTTATGTGTTCTAAGAAGAATCTTGCTTTGTCTTAGTATTTACTATTGCATATAAGTTTGACTTTGCAAGAGTTGAAATAAACTAAAAACTGCTTGAAATGTCTTTTAAATTTTACTCTTTGTCAACCTGATTAAATTCTTTGCTACCATTTTATCAGGGAAATTATATTCCTGTCATCTTGCAGGTCAGAGATACTTTTCATTCTTCTCACTGGGCCTAACACAATGCATTGTACATAGTGTGACTAAATAAATTGGGTGAAATGAAATGGGTGAAATGAAAAGTCATGTTATTATCCAATAGCCAATCATGGGTCAACTAAGAATAAACTAACCAAGTCCTAAATCATAATGAATGGAATGGGGAAATACCTTTATGTTATTCATGTATCACACAGCTTCAATGATTTCATGTCATAACTGTGTTTGAACACTTCAGTGCCATAAATAGCTCAGGTATTTTGTTAATGCGTATCATATTATGTGAATGAATAAATGTGATATATTTTCTATCTGTCTTCCCTGGCGGCTCAGATGGTAAAGTGCCTGCCTACAATTCAGGAGACCTGGGTTTGATCCCTGGGTCGAGAAGATCCCCTGGAGAAGGGAATGGCAACCCACTCCAGTATTACTGCCTAGAGAATCCCATGGACAGAGGAGCCTGGTAGGCTACAGTCCACGGGGTCACAATGAGTCGGACATGACTTACTGACTAAACAAACATGGCATACTTATGCATATTAAATGTGACTATTGGAAACACACACACACACACACATACACACATGTATATATACACACACATATGTATGTATGCATGCCTACTGATTAATGTCCCCAAGGAAATTTTGAATATAAATACAATGGTTTGACAGGATGAAACTGCTGTTAATGGGCCAATATCTCCATGTCAATGTTTAGATGATGGAACATGTTCTAATTTCATCCTAAGAAGCAGAATTCTTTTGACTTCACTGACCACTTGAATATTTGAATTACATGCTTTTAAAGAAACATTCATTCTTCACCCATCAGAAACAAGTCTTGGTATGCTTTAAATTATATTAGGTCATTCCTAATGTAGCATTTATTTTTGTAGTCTTATATTTTATCAGTTATTCTCCAGTTTATAATGGAAAGGGTGCTCCACTGATAACATCTAGACTTTCCAGTCTTCCTGAGCCATTCTTTGATCTAGTCATTAGACATGGGTAAGCATTCTGGGACTGGTACCATAATTATTCTTTTTAGCTCTTCTTTCTCTTAATTTCTAAAAAATGTATAACCTGCCCTTTACTAGTTGAGTATCTTATATGGCTCTCTAAGAGTTTCTTTTCACACATACCATGGTTAGATCCCACAAGAAGCCCTCCTTATTTGTCTCTGATGTTAGCATTAAGATTGCCAACAAAATTAAGCTCAGGCCAGTCTATGCTGTTGGTAACATACTCACACCGGTAATAATATTCACAAGAGAAAGAAAAAAGACAAATGCCTTTAGTCTGCTTGTTTGTTTTTCAATATTTTAACTGGGGAAAATGACAAGAGCCTATAGAAATTAAGTTAATCCTGGGAGAAGAAATAGAGTCTTCAAGATATAAATATATATGGTACATTTTTACAATGCAGATAGAAGAGAAAATGATGGACTTAGAATATGAAGTTAACATTTCTAGTTTTTAATACACTAGACGTGACAAGAAAGACAATTAGAAAATCAGGCAGCATCAGTGAACCAGAGTTCAGTTAAAGTAGGTTTTCATAAAACATGATATACATCATAAATATTTTAATCAAAAAAGTATAAATAATATTCATTTGCCAATCTTTTTGATGTAAAGTTAAAAGTTAGGATCCTCTGATTGGCTCTGTGCAAAGATTTCCTTGCATATAAACCATACAAAGGAGAAAGAAGTGACAACCCACTGTGGTATTCTTGCCTGGGAAATCCCATGGACAGAGGAGCCTGGAGGGCTACAGTCCAAGGGGTCGCAAAGAGTAGGACACAACTGAGCAGACACACACAAACCACACAAAATATACAATCTAAGCCGGTTTCTACATTGGTTTCTAGATTTAAGTAGCTAGAACTTAAATACATTCATGAAGCAATCAAAGTACAGAAGGGTTTTGGAATTGGTGCCTATCTTTTAAGTTTTCTTACCCACTCTGATTAGACAGCAAATTTAAAATGACTTTATCAAGCATCTCCAAAGCATTCAACATAGCTTTCATTAAAAAATGGCATACTTTTTAAGCAGCCTGGCGTGTTGCAGTCCATGGGGTTGCAAAGAGTCGGACACGACTGAGCAACTGAACTGAACTAAACTGAACACTAGAAGTGCCAGGATGTACATGAGAACTGCTTACTAGCTGTAAGGAGTCAGGGTGCCCTAGGCTTCAGTCAACACCTTACAACATCCAGTGAAGTGTGAGCGCTGATTTCTCAGGCAACCTGGTTACAAGAAAGTGAATTAAGAGAATTTCTACCATAAAGGTGAGAGAATGACAGCCCAACAAGAGACGCTTCTTTTCTGAACCCCTAAGTGAGATAATTTTTATTCTTAGAACATTCAAGCATTTTAAATTGGAAATTTTATAAGACAGATATCTTTCTAAAAGAAATGACTTGTAAAGATTAAGATGCCACTGATCTTGGAACTTATGTAATCATAGCAAAATCTATTCCTCTGTCAAATCTATGCTGAAAAACTCAGAGAGAACATAGCATATTTCCCTTAAAAGACACATCAGTTTGCCTAGAAATAATTTACTGCCTTCATAAACAGGTGCCAAAAATCAGGAAGTGTAAAAGCAACACAATATGGAATACGGAAAGCATTTCTGTTTCACCATTTTCCTCTCAAGACTGAAAGAAGAAAATGAGATGGTTGTTAGATTTGCACACAATTAAAGAGAAGTAGGATCATTAGAGACAGAAAGTGGTTTATTGATGGGACTCATTGCTCTCAGTCCATAAATGAAACCATTTTACTCCTAATGACCATAACCCCCTCCTTAGTCTTGACAGTGCTAAATTACAGTTGGATATTTAATGATCTCAATCTTTCCCTTAGTTTATTAAAGCATAAAAAGATTAAGCAGATACTAAGTGACCTGAAGATAGTTAAAGAAAGACCATATCATAATTTTACTGACTAAACTCTGTAGTGATTAACAAGACTGGTGTTTGTCATTACAGTCTAACTGAAAATCTTAAAATGTTGAAACGTGCTATTTTCAGAAACTGACAACAAACAACTGAGGTAACACTATAACCCAAATAAATTAAACACCATCATGTTTTTTCTAGAATAAGAGCCTAATTCTGGTCAGGAAATGGTGGCTTTTCATGATACATGAAATTACACTTGACAATCAAGACTAATCTAGTCTTGTGTTTTTCATTTGATTTTAAACTAAAAGGATAATAGTTATAGTTATTAATAATTTTCTTTACTTTAAAGCTAGACCCACAATCTGTTTTTTGAACAATGACCAAAAAAAAAAAAAAAAAAGAAATAAAAAAACCTCTAACGTCAGAAAGATATAACCATTGCTTCCTGAATTCCTAATGCTGAAATTCTCCCATCTATGAACTTAGATCAAATCCCTAAACTAGAAGGAGTTGACTGTTGGTTTAAAGTTGCTGCTCATAAGTACTATGATAGTACTAAATTATTTTACAATTTTTTTTATTGAACTAAAGTTGATTTATAATATCATGTAAGTTTTAGGTGTATAGCACAGTAATTTATATATTCTTTATATCTATATTCTTTTTCAGTTTCTTTTCCTTTATAGGTTATTACATAATATTGAGTACAATTCCCTGTGCTATAATGTAGGTCCTTGTTGGTAGGACACTACTAATTTAATTCAAATATAAATACTGGTTATACTACATCTTAGGGAAAGTTTCTTAAATGTCAATTACTCTACATGTTTTAGTAATTAGAAAATATACAGTAAAAAATGGAGAAAAGGCAGTATAAAAGTTATCAAAAATGACACTTGTAACTTGACCTATACAAGATATTTGTAGAAATGTCCAATCAAATAAATGAAAACATATCAGAAAGTAAATGAGAAATTAACAGTGTTTAAATTTAAAATAATCAACCCATGGTGACAATAATGATATGATATAATCTATATTTTCAACCCAAAAGGCAATAAGATAAATAGTTACAAAAAAGCAAAATCAAAACCACAAAGCTCATATAAGTCAATTGGAAAGACACTTATTGAAGAACATAGGCAACACATTATTAGTGGGCCAAAATTTAGGGAAGGAGAATTGGAAATTAATCTATAACTAGTAAGAACACACTAGTATAAACTGCCTAAAAATTACTGAACCATATGTATACTAAGAAAATTTCTTCATTTAAAATAGTAAACATTACATAAGAAGAATTGGACTCAGAAATAAGGAAAACTCAAGGACACGAGCACAAACCTTTTTGCACTTTAACAAAACAAAAAACTCAAAGCATAACTTCCAGACAAAAAACACAAAAACAAAGCATAATTTCCAGACAAATCCCTCTCACAATTCAGTGGTCACATTATACTAGCAATGTGCTTTAAGTTTGTGAATGAATGAAGCCTAATATTATGACTTTTAGACCTTCCTTTAAGAATTTTCCACAATATCATATGTTACAGTGGATGTAACAGAAATCCAAGAGGTGGGTAATCTTTAACATTTTTTCCATTGAAATCTATGTTTATTTCTGTACATGGGTTAACCTACTTTGGTTGGAAATATAAATATTTTGTCATCATTGAAGACTTGCTTTTTCTATTTAATAAAGTAGACTTTCCTCTTTTCTTCAAATACCAAAATAAACAACAAAATGAAGGAACAAGCTTGAATGTGACTGAGATACTTCTCAAAAATGACATTTCCTACAGTGTAATTAATACTATTACGTTTGCTACAGACATGTAATTAACACTTCGATACTGTAGTGACTTCATCCAAATACAAAGTCCAGTTCAATTTTCATCTCAATTCAAAAAACTAAGGACTTTCAGACTAAAGAGGCAGATATTTAATAGTAATCATCCGTGTACTTTACAGAGTCGGTTCATTCTAATCTAAAAACTGTCTCAGGAAGAAAAAAATAGGGAGCAAAATAATTTTGTTAAATTGTTGGAGAAGTTTAAATGCTGTTACTTTGGACACAATCTTGAGCAAGAAATTCCAGTGATTAATCTAAGTATTAAATCATTTAAACACACTATTTAGCTGCCTCTCTGTTATATCAATTATATTTATATATAACAGAGTTATCTCTAAGTAGACATATCAGTAAACGAAGCTTTGGTGAATAAAATACATATCAACCAATCTTCTGACAGCATTTTTATGAAGATAAATCCTAACACCTGTGCAAATAATATTTTTAATTGAACCAGACACTGATGATTTGGAAAATTATATATATATCATCTTTATTTAGCTGTAATATGAAACATACATGTACAAGCTTTGTAATTTATTTTACCCAAACAACATGAAGAATAAAAAATGTACAGATCAGGTTGAGTCATGCCAAATTACTACTTTATAGTTCAGAAATGGTTAAATATTCAGCAATTATATGTGGTTTGACCTAATACAATATGCTTTTTATTCAACCATGCCATATGGATGAAAACTTCAAATCAATGCACTATATATACCTTCTAAGGGCATTTTAGGCACTGGGAATGACAATAGTATTTGCAAAGAATGAGTTTTTGCAGAAGTATAAGACTTCAGTCAAGGACCTATTTCAACTTAAATTAGGCCATTTCCTTTTTTTTTTTTTAATGGAAACCATGATTTCAACTAAAAGATGAGACAAACAAGTGCTCACATGAGTCTTACAACTGAAGGAAAAAAGAGAGAGAGAAGAAAGACCCACTGAACTCTTTTTAACAGTCTTTGTTCCTGCTATATAAGTAGATTGTATGGCAGAGCTATTTATATTAAACAAACACAGACACACACACACACTACAGACACACACACACACACACGTGTGTGTGCACACATATGTTAGGAGACCAAGCATAGTAAACACTTTTTCCCTACATAGCAATAGATTAATTATAACACATGTAAGGGTTACTATGGGATTATATGAAATAATCTGTGTGAAACTTGAAAATTGTAAAGCACTATAGAATCAAAAGAATCTTTTAATTAAAAAATACCACTTAGACAATGTATGCAAAGAATGCTTTTATAGAAACTGCTTTCAAAAGGGGAAGCTACATGGTGACAGCAAATAAGTAAAGTTTGAGGCTTTTCCAAGCTACAGAGTGGAACTGTTGAAACATTCAGGGATTGGCATCACTTGACAGCGTAGTCACCTCACGCCAGAAGGGCTGCATGGTGCCTCTCCTCCAGCTACCCTCTGCTCTGCGCCACATTCTATTCTCACCTAGTTCACACTGAATCATGTCTCCTCCTGCTCCTCCCTTTTCTGTCATTCCACTGTCAGTCTGCTATTGGTGTAGTGAGGGAGCAGATGGAGGAACAAAAATGTTTATCAGCACACCCAAGTCTTCAGGCTGTTGCTCTGTTTGCTCTCCTCAAGATTCAAGTTAAATAATGACATTAAAGGTCATCTTTAGATTTCTTTTTCTTCCTTCTAAAATTTGTAATCGCCGATAAATTCATCCCCGAAACGAGGGCTTGTCAGAAACTTATGTGCATTCAGGTTTTTAAAAACAGAATTTTTACTTCTTTAGCTGGGAAGTAAAAAAGTAGCAGAATTCAGGGCGTAAGGCCTGAATGGAACTACTTTCAACAAAAGATAGCAAAAGAAATAATGTTATGACAAAAGGTGAGGCACATCTGGGAAGGAGGAAAATGCATTATATAACAAATGTTGCTTGACAATAAATATGGGTGTAATTTTCTACTCCCAGTGTTTATTCTGCAAACAATCTGAAACTAGAAACTGTCACCCCCTTCCTACCATAAAAGGAAAATATCCCTAAGAATTCACTGAATCACTGCTATGATTCTGCATGCCTAAAATGGACCCATTTTCCGTTTTAACCTGTCCTTGCCAATCTTCTAAGTGGTCTGTAATTCTCAACGATGAGTATTTTGCAGATGCTAAATCTAATCATTCTGACACCTATAAAAGATATTCAGTGGGTGAGTGAGATGAAAAATGATGGTGCAGAAATATGAAAAGTCTATGTTGAGATAACAATACGGCTACAACTATGGGTAAGCATATTCCTTCAAGAGAGGTAGATTCTCCTCAGAGCTCTACTTCCATTTGGGTATTACTGATATTCCTGAAAAATAATCACACACAAAGCCTGCATGTGATATTTGTTCCTATTTATTCAGTGGGTTTAATTATAATTTTAGCTATGAATCCCTAAGATTTAAAATGTGGCTCTAAAATGTAATTTAAAAAAAATGATGACACCAACAGCAGTTATAAGATCTATTGGACTATGGGTACATTTTTTTCTTCATCTTTACATTTCAAATTTTGTGAGGTATCATGGAAGAAAATATGTTTGCCTTCTTTTACTCAGTTTTCCCCCAAACTTAATGACAACTAAAAAAACAATTCCCAAAGTTTATTTCAGTCAACAAGCAAATTATTTACATGTAATGTTCCTATAAGAAAAGATAGTCAGATAATATAATATACTAATGTATGCTGCTTGTCTATCATGCTATTGTTGTTGTTTAGTTGCTAAGTTGTGTCCGACTCTTTGCATCCTCATGGTAGCCCACCAGGCTCCTCTGTCCATGGGATTCTCCAGGCAAGATTATTGGAGTGGGTAGCCATTCCCTTCTCCAGGGGATCTTGCTGACCCAGGGATCGAACCTGTGTCTCCTGCACTGGCAGGCAGATTCTCTACCACTGAGACATTGTCTATGAAGCCCATTGTCTATCATAGAAAACCCTAAAATAGCAAACATAGCAGAGTTTTAAAATTTACTATTGGAATAGTTATATTCCTTTCTCCATGACTTGCTTTCAGAAGAATCTCCTAGACACAGGAAATAACATTTTTATGCACAACCTAGCCTATGCCTGACTACTAATTCCATACATGCAAAAATATATATTATGAAAGTTTAATAACTTCTCTGAAGACTGTCTACCAGAAGTCTATTTGAAAGAGGCCAAAGATACCCTATTCTGACCTTGATAAAGTATGAGTTATAGTGTCCCATAGTCAAGAAAATCTTATAGAATATATACTGAGTATGATTATTTTTCTTGTATTGGCAGGCAGTATTAACTTTTTCCTGCTTGGTTAGAAAGCTAAAATTGATAAAGTCAGTGGAATAAAACACATATACATATGAGATATGTGAATAACAACTGAGATCATTAATTTAATTTATTTAATTTATTACATGTGCATTTTGTATCACTGCCTTCAAAAATTAGCTTAAATGTAAACTCTCATGAAAAGCTTGTCCTAACTTCTCAAAACATAAATGATGAGTACGAGTCTCTGTACTCCTAGAGCATACCTCAGTTCTAATTTTTTGGAAATCCTAAATTTCTTTTTCTAAAAGTTAACTGTGCAGCACTGAATTAACAACAACAACAAAGAAGTATTAATTAACATAGCAGCATAATTTTGCCATAGCAACAAATTGCCGGAAAATACTTGATTAGTTAAGGGAAAGCATGAAATGATGGGAAAACATCTCCACTCTGAGTAGGGCGAGAACAGTGGCTTTCAGAGGTATGGTGACAGTGGTGGATGAGTCAGCAAACACAGAGCAGACCATGGCAGCTTCAAACTGAAGAGCTTTGGGGTGTGACCACGAGGGTGGCAGCGTAAGTACCCATGAGAAACCCAGCAACAGAGGTGTATCTCCTTTCCTATTGTACTAGGTGAGATTTCAAAGCAGGGGTCATAGGAATTAAGTAAGAGTTAATTAAAGTTTTATGATAGTGACATAAACTGTTTATCTCTTCTGTGTGGCCAGAGGAAATAAGATGAATTTGAAGTGAGGATATGACACCATAGTTTTTAATATGGTCTTGATCCTCTGTACTGATAAGTCTGCACTCACTCATAGAAAAGATTATGGGCACGACTCTGGTTCTTTTTTTTTTTTTTCCATTTATTTTTATTAGTTGGAGGCTAATTACTTTACAATATTGTAGTGGTTTTTGTCATACATTGACATGAATCAGCCATGGATTTACATGTATTCCCCATCCTGATCCCCCCTCCCACCTCCCTCTCTACCCGATCCTTCTGGGTCTTCCCAGTGCACCAGGTTCTTTTTATGGGAGCTTGGAAGCCCTGCATCAAATACATTCCTTTCTATTTGATTTTTGTCCTCAGCCTCTTGAACTTTAACCCATGCTGTAGTCTGTATTTTCTTGTGCTAAACTGATAAATATTATTAAACTCAATTCCACACATTCTCATTAAGTGTTTAGTATGGGAAAGAAATATTGTGTTAGGTATGGCAGAAGTCTTAGTCTTATGTTTACCCCTTTCCCCTTTCTTAATTTTGATTCTAATAGTTAACAGTAGGCAATCAAAATACACTTCAAAAAAATCACGAGTTCCATAAAAGAATTACAAGAAAAGTGCTTGACTGTTCAAGGAAGACACCACAGCCTCCAGAATGGGTACAGACAATGAACAGAAAGCATCTAAGATGAAGTTCAAAGGATGGTATATTTTATTTGAAACATGGAATTCTTCTCTCAGGGTCAAACAAATGTCATGACCTGATTCTTCTTTCCCACCTACCCCACTTATTCTCATAACCAACATTTGTCACTTGCTTGAGAATTTGTTCCATGCATGAGCTGACAATTTTATCTCTAATCCACAAGATGAGAGTCCGTATAATTATGAAATATCATTAATATAGTCAACATCATTTTGAAAAGCATTTGCTGGAGAACAGAATGGTGGTTATCAGGTGCAAGGGGGTGGAGGAATTGGAGAGATGTTGGACAAAGAGTACAAATTTCCACTTAAGAGACTATGAATAAGTTCTGGGGATCTAATGTACAGCCTTGTGTTTATAAATAACAATATAGTGTTCTATACTTGAAAACTCATAAAATACTAGATATTAAATGTTTTCACCACTAAAAAAAAGGTAATATTATGTAATATGTTGGATGTGTTAGCTAACATCTATGGTGGAAATCATATTGCAGAATATAAGCTGATCAATACATTGTACACATTAAACTCACACAAGATTATATAGTAATTATATCTCAATAAAGCTGCAAAAAAAAATAAAATTAAAAATAGAGGTTTCCCACAGAAGACTCATTAATTGAGGCCTTATAATATCTGCATTGGTATATAATGACATTTCTGGTTAAGAAGGAGAAGGCAATGGCAACCCACTCTAGTACTCTTGCCTGGAAAACCCCATGGACGGAGGAGCCTGGTAGGCTGCAGTCCATGGGGTCGCTAAGAGTCTGACATGACTGAGCGATTTCACTTTCACTTTTCACTTTCATGCACTGGAGAAGGAAATGGCAACCCACTCCAGTGTTCCTGCCTGGAGAATTCCAGGGACGGGGGAGCCTGGTGGGCTGCCATCTATGGGGTCGCAAAGAGTCAGACACGAATGAAGTGACTTAGCAGCAGCAGGTTAAGAAACACTGAATATAACATCTCACAAATAAATCTACCAGTTCTTGGACTTACCCAAATATTAAAACTTCTTCAATGGCTAAGTCCAGTGAGGAAAGTCTCTTATATTATGAGAAAGGGGTTAATCACAAGAATAAGAGAAAACAGTATAATTTTGGACTCAATATTTGATTGCTAAAACTACTAGGTCAATTTCAAAATTTTTTAAAGCAAGTGAGATATAAATGAAAATTAACTACATTTTCTCTCAATAAGATATACATGTTCTATATAAATATATGAGCCATATGTATATATGCATGTGTGCCTATATAGATAAATATGTTTTTTCCCATTATGGGAATCTAACTAACTTAGGCAGCAGAAAGTAGCAGCTGTCTAGTAACACCAATAAGCAGATAAGCCCACATTATTTCTCTAGTAGACTTTAATACAAAATATGGGACTCCATATATCACCTTGCAGTCCCTAACTGTACAATCTCATGGCCAAAAGACCACATGAATGCCTATGGGAGGAAAGAGAGAACACCCAGCAGAGGATTTCTCTCTTTAGCCTTCTTCATTTTAAATGATTATATGGCTGACGGTGAGCTAAGAACTTGATCCCTTTTTCTCTTTTCCACAGGCAGTGATATGATTCACTTCACAGAAGATACCCATAGTTAGAACTAGAAAAGAACTAGAAATTAACAACTAGAACCTATTTCCCTCTTATTGCACATGAGTGATTAATATCACTTTTAATAACAGTTGAATTCTTGCATGACTGGGAAGAAAAATCTCAATGTGGAATGTTGACCCAGCTCAGTAAAAAGCTTTTAAAGCAATCAAGTGCTGAGATTCAATGACATACAACCACCTAATACCCAAGAAAACTATATAACAAGAAACCTGAGAGGAAGACTGGTAGTTCCCTCTCTCTCAGAAGGAGACAGATTTAATGAGATCATTGTATTTCCTATATACAAGTTAGTATTATATTAAAAACAAAACAAAACCAAAACTTATTCATCTAGATGCATGCTATAGAGAAGATGAACATCAGAGATTTGTTTTTAAGCAAGATTAAGGTGCTAAGATGCTTAGTCACTCTGTTGGATCCAGCTCTTTGTGATCCCATAGACTGTAGCCCGCCAGGCTCCTTAGTCCATGGGATTCTCCAGGCAAGAATACTGGAGTGGGTAACCATTTCCTTCTCCAGGGGATCTTCCCAATCCAGGAACTGAACCCAGGTCTCCTGCATTGCAGGCAGATTCTTTACAATCCAAGCCACCAAGGAAGCCGCCTTAAGCAAGATTATAAGAAGCTAAACCAACTCTATCATTTTCATTGCTGAAATTTCTAAAATTTGACTAAGTTAACATGTCTTACTCTCATTATTATTATAGAAGGAAACTTGGAAAACTCAAGAAAAATAGAAAGCCAATACCTACGTTTATAATAGGCATGGAAATTTAGGATTTTTTTTTAAAGAAAGAAATCTCTAGGAATATCATAAATATGAAGATGCTACAATTTTTAACACCACACACACAATAAATTTTTTTTTGTTCTCACTTTCAGTGGAAACATATTATATTCAAATTCTACAATTAATAAGGTTTGGCCTGTGGAATGTCAGAACAGAAGTAGCATATATTTAACTCTATGCTTCTACAATTAGCTACTCTTTAGTTTATGGATATTAAATCCTTCCATGATTTTATTTCCTTGCACGTGTAATTCTATGCTCTTATACTCCTTTTATGGAGTAATCTCGTACTTGTCCTCCAAGATAAAGATCAAAATTCAGTTGCTCAGTAAAGCTTTCCTGGACTTCAGCAGTTGCTTGTTATATCCACTGCACTCTATAGCACTGAGGTTGATATCGGTACAATGAATTAACAAGCTGTACAGTCCATGGGATAGCATAGAGTAGGACATGACTAAGTGGCTAACACACACACACACACACACACACACACACACACTGTAATTTACTTGCTTAGAAATCTGTTGCTCTACAGTGTGGGAATCTGGATGGTAGATATTACACTGTATTTATCTTTGTATCCTCAAGATGTCTGATATACAGATATTTAATAACTATTTATTGACTGAATTAGTAAGAATAAAGTTGTAACAAAATGATTCTCTACAGTGAATCAAGAGTGCATTTGCATATTGTCCAAGTAGTACATTCAGCCCTTCACTAATATTTAATAATAGTTAAGAATTACAGGAAACATTTTTAAGATATAAAACAATATAATATTTGATGCATCTTAGCATCTGATAATGCAAGGCAAAATTCAAAAACATATCATGTAGTAGTATTTAGATGGCTTTGGTAATTGAAAGCACTTTGATACAGAAATGAAAAAAATTGACTTAGAATCTAGTGTTGATTATATTAACACCATAATGCCACACGGTGCGCATATTTTAGCATTTCAAGGGAAATGCTTTTCTCAATCTAGAGAACAAGTGAAAACAGAAGCAGTCTTAAGAGAATATGATGATTAGCACAGAAAAGGGGAAAATCATAAGAAAGAAACGGTCTTTTTCTCCTTTGGTTTGGAGAAATTCAACTGAAATGAGAGCCTAATATATGCCTATTATTTCATCTAATATCTTAGCAATTAGTTTCAGGCTGCCTTGTTAAAGTTCATAGCCTCCAACAAGAATAACATGTGCAATTCCTTTCTCTATAATGAAGGTAATTTCTATCAAGGAAATAACAATGACCTACAATCAAAATTCAATGTGAATTTCAATTGTTTAAAAAAATTCTTGACATCAACAACTCAAACTGCTTTCCCTACACATTTCAACTATTCCTTTACAGCATACAGACAAACTTAAGGATAATGACAGTGGTATAATGATGAAAACACACAAACCTACCTTTCAACTATTTAACCGAAGCTGAAAGTGAAAGTCGCTCAATCATGTCTGACTTTTGCGACTCCATGGATTGGAACCTCTGTCCATGGAATTCTCCAGGCAAGAATACTGGAGTGGGTTGCCATTCCTTTTGCCAGCGCATCTTACCAATCCAGGGACTGAACCCGTGTCTCCTGCATTATAGGCAGATTCTTTACCATCTGAGCCACCATAGACGCCCATTTAAGCAACGACTTCTTACAAATTTGAAAAGTGACAAAATGTAATACATCACAAATGCTCCTGTGTATGAAGTGAGCAAAGCACTTTTTATGTAGATTACCTAATTTAATTTTAGCAACACCCTCAAAGAAGCAAATATGACAATTAAACTTATTTGGAGAAACCTAGTGATGAGAAAGGGCTTCCCCAGTGGCTCAGTGGTAAAAAGTCCGCCTGCAATGCAGAAGCTGCAGAAGACAGAGGTTCAGTCCCTGGGTGGGGAAGATCCCCTGGAGGAGGGCATGGCAACCCACTCCAGTACTCTTGCCTGGAGAATCCCATGGACAGAGGATCCTGGTGGGCAACAGTTCATGTGGTCACAAAGAGTCCGACACAACTGCAGTGACTTGGCACACATGCAGTGATGAGAAAAGTTATAAGCACATCGAATATCATAAAACTAGTCACTTGCAGAGCAAAGATTCTAACTCAGCTCCTATGACTCTAAATCTTATGAATCTACCCACCACAAAACATTACTTTCATCTTTAATAATCACAATTGAAAATAAAAAAAATTGATACTATTTAATACCATATAGTTTACCTTTATTTTCTTTTGAGAAAGGAGAAAATAGGATCTTGATTGAGGTTACCTTAAAATTAATATAATTTTAAAAACAGAAGACAATGCCAAAATTAGGCCTCCTTATTCATGCATCTGATGATTTAAGAAAAAACTCAAACCAAAGATTCTAACAAACTTTTCTTGAATAATCTACAAAATAGAGTCAAGATCATTATTTTTAAATGCCCCAAAATGCATACTTATAACTTTCATTAATTATTTGTCATACTGCCATCTTCTGACAATTTTACCTACTTCTAATTAGAGTTCACAATGTTAATTCAAATGGCATTTTTAGACTAATAAGGGATAGTTTTTGCTCAGTAAAAAACAAAATAATGATGGTATACCATATTATTTCAGGTCACATGAATAATATGGATTTTAGAACTAAAATTCATCATTCCATGGAATGGTAAAATTCTGAGATACTAGTAAAATATGTATTGAAATAGTCCTATTCTTGTCCTTTTACCAAACATGGAGGTTGACTGACAATCCTTTATAATCCTTTAGGCCAACTGTTCTATGTATTTGTGGGTCCCTGGTTTGCTATTTTTTTAAGTTTTTTTTAATACCCAAAAGAATGTTTCTATCCCTGTAAACAAGGGCAAGCATTCCATATTTCAAGTTTGGTTAGGTAGCAAACCAGCACAAATTACAAAGTGAAAGCTTCAAACCCAAGACACTGTAGGCAACAGTGCACAACATGCTAGATGATACTACTTATTTACAAAATGCTTGATGGCACCACAGCTCTCTAATATGCTAAATAAAGACTCAGAGAAAAGACAGAAGAGCAGAGTTCTACAAATTCTGGTGTTGGGTCAGGGAAATGGTACATGGGGTGGGATTCCTATGTCATGAGGGTGCTGTATGATAGTGGCTGGGCAGCAGGATGTAGGAATCAGCAGAGAAAACATGAGTTGCTAGATGGTGATCCCAACCCTAAGGAACCATCCACAACTTGGCATGAACCAAGGCTGGCCAATATCTTTATTCCTTGCTTATAAAGTTTCCAATTTAATCTACCAAAGGATTCACCTCCTTTTTCCACCTCTCATTCATACCAACCAATGACCATGCCCTTAACTCTACAGTGGAATATAAAGGGGAAATGTAATTGTTACCAAGCTTTTTGTTTTGTATTATCTGTTTCTAAGATAAGAAAAACAACAATTAAGATAGTCCTTTTACTACAAATGAATAGAATAAAACCCTTACAATCAACTCACCTTGTATAACTCAAAAAATAAGAATATTACTTTTTAAATGAAGCTGGAGAAGGGAAGGAATGTCAATAGTTGTTAACTAAGTAGATATGTTTGTCAAAATAAGGTAAAATAGGATTGAAACAGAATAATGCCCAATATTACATAAATTTGTACTCACTTTTTATGCTGATCTACTTTATGTGTGATTTTAATCTCTCTATCCCATGGGCCTGTTTTAGCAAAACAATATTTCAGTTTGTCAAAGATAAAGTGCACTGTGCATTGATTTCACTGTTTTGTCCATTTCCTTTGCCAACAGGGACAGAACAAAATTTAAAGATAAGAGTGCTTCATAACAAGTTCACCCCAAAGTAGCTCCTGGCCTCATCAGAGTTGAATGAGACATTCAACCTAAGAAATAAATAAAATGACATTTTGGGATCATGTTTAATGAAGCGGGTACCTACAGAAGCTCTAGATTGCAATAGTGTTCTCATAATCTGTAGAGAATACGGCAGGAACATGTCATCAATCATTTGGGACAATATGGTACTCTGTGGAATAGAAACTATTGAACCTCAGTAGCTCCTGGGTTCAGTCATGGCCCAGAATAAGTTTCTTGTGATGTCAGTACCATAAAGTGGTTTGCACGTGTCTGTGCTAATTCCATAAGTCAGTGTGTCATCAATTGTCATAACCACATACAAACAGCCAGTGTCTGTGAAACTGAATGAACAAAGCCAGGACAGATACAATGCTGGTGTAAGGTGAGGTGAGAAATAGTACAATTTTCCTAAAATGGAAATGAAAGTAAGTCGAGTGTAGCATGTCTAAATGAAACGCTAAGAAGCTGTCCTAGTTAAGAAGAGATTTTTGTACAAATCACATCAAAAGGAAGATAACAAGTGGTCCTAACAGAAAGGATGCACTTAGCCTATAATAACAGCTGGGAAGGGCATACAATCTCATTTGGCATGTATAATTCCAAATCAGCAAGATATTTCACTTAAAATTAAGTGAGAATAATTTTAAAGTATCTCGATATTTGTACATACAAATATACTGTTATAGTTATAATTCCTGATAAGATCTTTAAAACTATAATCATATAATGATAATAAGAAAATGAGGAAACATTAAGACTGAATACATGTTATTTAAAAAATTCACAGGCAATAAAGAACAAAATACTTGACCTCAGTCAATAAATGGACAAAATAGAAAAGAATTGATAAAGTTAATTTTAAAGATGGGAAAACACTCTCCTTCATTCACAGCCATAGAAATTGAAATTACAACAAAAGACATTTATGACTATATTTATTGGCATGATTCTTAAAAAGCTTCATTTTTATTTTAAAATTTCTATCGAATTTGTTTATTTTCACATATGCCTCAACCTCCCTTTGAAAGTAGGCATACTAATAAAAAAGATAAAAATTACTGGCTTCCCTGGTGACTCATGTGGTAAAGAATCTGCCTGCAATGTGGGAGACCTGAGTTCAATCCCTGGGCTGGGAAGATCCCCTGGAGAAGGGAATGACTACCCACTCCAGTATTCTTGCCTGAAGAATCTGATGGACAGAGAAGCCTGGCAGGCTACATTCCATGGGGTCCCAAAGAGTCAGACACGACCGAGTGACTAACACTTTCACTGTTTTTGAGGTTGTGGTGAAAGGCATATATTTATTTATTCCTGATGGTTGATATAATGGTTGTCTTCCTGGAAGACATTTTGTTCCAGAAAACTCAAAAGCAGAAGAAATGTTTACAGATCTTGGCACATTTAAAGGAAATAATATATATATTTAAAGAGAGAAATTGTACAGCTTTTTTAAATGGTAAAAACATAGAAGTCTTTGTGTCTTATAGAATGACACTGATTTAATGAAGTTAAACACATAAATTGGAGTCAAGATTACATAATAATTACAAGGAAAATGTAGCAACACAGAATATTATGCTTTAAAACTATTAACTATAATAAATGCAAGTGAAGACTATATAATTCTATAAACGTTATCTATGAACAAAAACTTGGGGGGGTATAAAATGGAGACAAAAAGAACTAATCCATATCTTAATTATTGAGAGAGGGGATATTAAAAATATCCTTTCATTTCTTTAATGTTGCTTAAAAAATAAACAAGATAGAAATTAAAATAATGCAACGCCTTACATAATATTCCACTTAGTTTTGGACCAAGAGAATGAAAATCCTACTCAAAGATATTTTCTGTAAGAACAGTTGTTAGAATATTTTATTATCTTTAAACACTCAAAGATTCCACACTTTCTTCCCTAAATATATATTTCCACAGAAAAGAGACTGTTTTACACATTACATTGATACAGAATTGTATTAAACATTCCCTTTTGGCTAAAATAGCTAACAGAGAAAAAGCAACCCTTATCTAATAGTAACTAATGCATTAATTAGATCCAAAGTAATCTGAAAACAGACTGAAACAAATTAAAGCAAATTAAAATCTATTTTGAAGCAAAATTTATCCTTCCAATCTGAATCACAGATTAGGTCAACTCCTGTAAAGTTAATCTGCCTTCAGGCAGGTGAATATATAATTAACAAAGATAAATGGGTTTCTATTCTCTTCTTGAGTTTGATTAAGCTTTTTGAAAACAGGGATCATGTCTTATTTACTATTATATTGCCTATGACAGTGTGGGTCACACAGTAAGTTCTGGATAGATGGATAGAAAGAGTATTTAAAGGGAAAGAAAACAGTTTTTATTTCCATGATGATTCACCCTGGTGGCAGAGTCCTTCCTTTTAAAAGTTAAAACAAGAATTTCAGTAAGAAACAATCACAGCTGCATATGGCTTTATCTACATGGGTAGTGCCTGGTTACCAACACTTACTGAAAGTATAATTTTTGTGTAGCTCCTAGAAGTTTATTAATCAGGTACTGAGCAGAAAGTGGGCTTCCCTGGTGGCTCAGATGGTAAGGAACCTGCCTGCCAATCCAGAAGACACGGGTTTGATCCTGGGGTCGGGAAGATCCCCTGGAGAAGGAAATGGCAACCCACTTTTCAGTATTCTTGCCTGGGAAATGCCACGGACAGATGGAGCCTTGTGGGCTACAGTCGATGGGGTTGCAAAAGATTCGGCCATGACTTAGAGAAACAACAACAGCAAACAGAAAATAAGACAACTCTTACTATCTTAATGAATGAAAAAAGTAATGGTCAAATTTTGACTCATATTTCCTCGTTTTATAATTTGGGGTCATGTTACCACTCAATTTTCTCACCTATAAAATGGCATGATAATAGTCCTAACTTCATAAGGTCATTGAAAGGATTAAATAAATTCATGTAAAGTACTTAGAACAGCTCTGATATATGCTAAAAACCAAATAAATGTGAGCTGTTACTATCAATTATATTGGCACGTTGTTACAAACTTATCATCGACAATCTTAAAATATATTCATAAGTGCTTGTAGAAAGAGTGACTTTCAATCTAACTTGAGTTTATATTCTGTTAACAGTGATAAAGAATTTCAAATGAACTCTGCATCTATACTATACAACTTGTAACATTTTCTTTTTTTTGCCATGCGGATATTTTCTTTAGGGTCTTCCCTGGTGACTCAGACAGTAAATATTCTGCTTGTAATGCAGGAGACCCGGGGTTCATTCCCTAGGTTGGGAAGAACCACTGGAGAAGGGAATGGCTACCCACTTGAGTATTCTTGCCTGGAGAATTTCATGGACAGAGGAGCCTGACAGGCTATAGTCCATGGGGTCGCAAAGAATAGGACATGACTGAGCAACTAACATCATTTTCTTTATGTGATTAAACATGGAAATATTCAATAACCTATTAATTTAATCAGAAACAGCAATAAGGATATATACTGCTAGCATGATAATGGGTTGGTTAGAAGAAGTGCCAAAATTCAATAAAATGACAGTAGATTTGATTCATTTTCCAAGAGATTGGAAGTGGCAAATATCAGGAGGCAATGAGGGGATAATTAGAGGTCGCTATGAGACACTGAGAATAGAATGAGGGAGATGCCAAAATCCAAAATATAGAGCAAATTTAGAAAATATAGTCAAGGTAATTGGTAACAAAGACACAGAAACAGGATCACAGGCCATTAAAATAAGTCTGCCAAATGATATTATTCCTGCCAAGAATGCTTTTAATGTCTCACGAGTATACATCACATTGAGTGTGCCTGATAGCATCTTAAAAGTATTGCCTTCTGGCCCTCAACAGGTATGATCATCTTGACTTTTTTGGTTAGACATAACTACTTAAAGTCACCAATTTTTAAAAGTTAGTTTTAGCATAAGCTCAGCCAAGCTTAAAATGAGTCAAATACTAAATATTAATGTTTAATTATTCTTCACCCTTCATCATCACAGGAGATATAATGAAGACATACAGATATTATACATTGACTGTTTGAATACATGTGTTATACACACATATATATGTTTTCTAATGTATGATCCAAGGTTTTCAATGTGCCAATTTGGGAAAGATTTTATAACACAAGTATCTATTTTTCCTATTAAACTTCACAGTGAGCATGAAACAGCATTTTAGGACCCCATGATAAAGTATGTTCATAATCATTCCACCATTTAAATAGGTTGATCTTTTTATGATATGTCATTTCCAGAAGTAGAACAGAAGAGGCAGAGTTGAAGGATACTATTAAAAAGGTATGCATTTTATTATACTTGGCCTAGCTCTTTTAAAAGTAGGTAACATTTAAAAAGTACTTAAGTCCAGAAAAGAAATTTAAGAGATCATATATTCAGATTTCTTCATGGCCTAAAGAGTTTCAAATAATTCAATTCCATAGCAATAAGAGTAAAAGCCGAAGTGTTAAGTTGCTATTAATACCAACATGGTATAAGGAATCCTCCTTTCTTTATTCCCACTTCCCCCAGCCCTGGCTCAAACCAAACCTGAAAACAGCAGTTGGTATGCAAAGGTCTCAGCTTCAATGCTGAGAAGACTAACATTTAACAAGAACTAGAGCGTTCTGGGACATTTTTAAAAAAAGAATAAGGAAAAATAGGCACTGCTTCAATAAAGGGGCAAGGAGCATGATATGAAGGAAAAAATGTCACTAGAGTAAACTTTCCATAAATGTTTGCTTCGGAGACTGAAATGCAGAATTATGCCACTCCATATCTTAGTATATATTATAAATACACAGGTACACACATAGACACATGAGTAGGTATTATTTTTCATTGTTATTCAGTCGCTCAGTCGTCTCTGACTCTTTGCGACCCCATGGACTGCAGCACACCAGGCTTCACTGTCCTTCACTATTTCCTGGATTGAGTTGGTGATGCTATATATTCCATGTACATATAAGGAATAAAAGCAGTTTAAATATATTATGATAAAGCAAGTTATTTTTATAAGCTTCAGATGATCAGTTTTTGTGCTATGATTACCCAGGGGTTGAACCCAGGTCTCCTGCACTGCAGGCAGATTCTTTATCGACTGAGCTACCAGGGAAGTCCAAAACATACATATAATATCTATAAACATACATATAATATCTATACCTATAGATATATAATCATCAAAAAACAACCTTATGGGGTGACTGTCAGGTTCTAGGCTAGCTGACTATTGTAAGGGAAGACTGCAAAAATGGGAGGACAGAAGTCAGTGAGCAATGCTCTCCTAGAGAAGCCTGCTGATGGCTAGGCTCTCTTCCTCCCAACTGCTATCAACCCAAATCTACCCTCCCAAGCTACCTTAATCTCTGCTTGTTAATTCTTTCTATTAATATATTGACCTCTCATCTTTAATAAAGTTTGAGCACAGCTCACATGCCAACCTAACATATTTTGAGACACAAAGTATGTTTCCTGCTTTATTTTCTTAATGTATAAGACTATCAAAGTTTGAGGGGGATCTGGGAGCTGTCAGGGACGAAAATATCAAAGGAATGTGTGAGGTAATCACTACAACTTTACAATAAAGAAGGACCACATTGCTTACCCTATGTAGGTGAAACTCAATATAAATATGTGATTCAACCCATCAAGTGCTTACATGTCTACACTCAACACTGCACTAACAGATAAAAATGTGGTAGCTGGTATGGATTGTTCACCTGAAGTCTCATGAAATGAAAGATCAAAAGGAACAATATACTTAGGGCATTGTTGATGGTTTGTAAACTTGCAATAACATGCTACATAAAGATATTATATAATTAGGTAATTACATAAGGATATTGAATATAGATGCAAATATATTAAATATAAATACAAACACATTTGTGCTTGTATATACGTATATGTATGTACATACACATACATATTCAAATTAAATATGTTCTAGTTTCACACTCTTTGGAAATTTTTATGGGAAAGGCTTTTGTGACCTTATACGATATTGGACAATTTTAGCTTAAAAGAGATGTTCAATATTATATTTCATACAAATAGATTATATTCCTTATATTATATTTCACATATACTCTCCATACACATACACACCTACACACACATATATATACACATTTTTTTTCTCTTCTTTTCTCCCCTCATTGATATGACCAGCATATTTTAAGTAAAACATAACATCCTTAGGACACTTAAACAGCTCTCTGGAGTTATCCAAAGAGTTGTTCTGTTTTTTTTTTTCTTTCTTTTAACATGAGATGAGCTTCTCAACAAACATGACACATGCACTAGAATCATTCATTCCAGTTATCTTTTGAAAGAAACAAATAGTGTTCAGCTGACTGCCATAAATCTTCCAGTCTCTCTGCTGGAGTCCTGAAAAGCTCTCTAAGTGATGCAAACATAACTGGCTTGCTTCAAAATACCAAGTAGTCCTTTCTTTTCTATTTATTTTTATGCAACTAGAAATACACAAGGCATGGGAAATAGCAAAAAGAATTCAAGTAACCAGTTTTGAAAGAACAACCTGGACAAATGGCATTAGCAAATATCTTAATCCTTGACAGTCAACTTGGTTGTGGTCAGGAATACCTCAAACTTAACCTAGGGGAAAGGCATGATGGGGAAGCTACTCATTCTGTAACTTGCAAGGATAAATATCACCCTTCCCTGCCCTTTGGAGAAGGGAATGGCAACCACTCCAGTATTCCTGCCTGGAGAATCCCATGGACAGAAGAGCCTGGCAGGCTATAGTCCATGGGATCGCAAAGAGTTGGACATGATTGAGCGACTAACACACAACTCCTGCCCCTGGTAAACAAAAGAACTGGAACAAATGTCACCAATAGTATGTGAGGTACCTTAAATGTATTTTAAAATGCAGATGTAGCTCATTTTCTACTATAGAATTCTTTTCCTCAAAAGTAAGCTCATTAAACTTGTGTATTGAATCAATTGTTACATGCCTGAAGGAAGTTTATAACTTACACTGTAACCTTGCAAGAGATAAATAACCACTCAAATGTTTCTTCTTTTTATGGACCTAGACTATTCTAATTAGAAGTATTCTTAAATTAGACACATATACAAATTGAAACGCTTAACATTTGACGGCTATTAAGAAGTTTGGACAGAGAAGGCAATGGCAACCCACTCCAGTACTCTTGCCTGGCAAACCCCAGGGATGGGGGAGCCTGGTGGGCTGCCGTCTATGGGGTCGCACAGAGTCGGACACGACTGAAGTGACTTAGCAGCAGCAACAGCAGGAAGTTTGGAGGAAATATGTTTAAAAAACAGGGAGGTGGGAGGGGGGATTGGGATGGGGAATACATATAAATCCATGGCTGATTCATGTCAATGTATGATAAAACCCACTACAATACTGTAAAGTAATTAGCCTCCAACTAATAAAAATAAGTGAAAAAAAAATAATAAAAAACAATAATGTGTAAATGCAGAAGGAAAATGAAATGGAAGGAAAAGAGAAGGTGACTTCCTGTGAGGCCACTGCCTAGCTCTTTTTTTAAATTTTTTTTTATTTTTTGGGTTTTTTTTTTTTTTTTATTAGTTGGAGGCTAATTATTTCACAACATTTCAGTGGGTTTTGTCATACATTGATATGAATCAGCCATAGATTTACACGTATTCCCCACACCCGCTAAATCTATTTCCTCTCAGGTGTCAGAAGAAAAACCATTTTTTATATAATTCATAAGTGTGTAGTTAGGAGAATTAATATTCTGCATGTGATGCATTCTGAGTTAATAGAAGGTTATCTGCACATCAAATATACATGGCTATATACACATATAGTGGCTCAGAGGTAAAGAATCTGACTGCCTAAGCAGGAGACTCGGGTTCAATCCCTGGGTTGGGAAGATCCCCTGGAGGAAGGCATGGCAACCCACTCTAGAATTCTTGCCTGGAGAATCCCCATGGACAAAGGAACCTGGTGGGCTACAGTCCATGGGGTCACAATGAGTTGGACACATATCAGCAACTAATAACAAACATACATATACTTTATAACTGTTATATGTAACATACACCCTAAATAGTTTCACAGATCCTGATAAATCCATCAGTTTGTCTCAGAAACAAATAATGGAACTAATGAATTTATTTTGCTACATTTATTTTGCTATATTCAATGGAATGGGTCATATCTTTTATTAAGAAACCTTTTTTCCATTTGCATTTTTTCAATGAAAATCAGATGTGCACCAGCTTCAAAAATATTCTCAACACAGAAATCTTTTAAATAACTATAATGGTGTCTGGCCTATTTTCTATATTTTTATCTTGAAAGAAGTTGTTGGTAAAGGCAATAGTGAACATTTTTCCTCTTTCTGTAAGAAACTTCCAGAACTAGCTCATAACCTAAGCATTTCATGTTATTTCTTTCTTGGTATTTCCACCATTTCTCTATTAACATTTGATGACGAATTCCTCATTATTAGTTTTGTGAATTTCAGACCACTAGAACAGTATTTTCTTTCAACAAATTTCTGTTAACATTTGATTATATACTAATGCCTATAATCTTCTATTATATCCTGTCTAGCTTAGAAACAGATAAGAAGGCAGTAACATGGAACTGTATGAAAGAAGATAAAACACTGAAAATCCCCCTTTTTATTGTTTTTTCTTCAAGCACTGCAATATAACAAAACTACACATTCACTCCCATACATGTGGGTATGTGCAGATTATTCTGTGCCTGCGACTATAACTCCAATTCCGAGTCGCAGACCCAGTGATAAGCTACCAAGGTCTGCTCTCCTCTGTTCTGTCACTGTCATGTTTCAGGTGACTGATAGTTTCCTAAGACACCAGTGTTATATTCTTTCATATGCTGTATTCCATAGATTTTAATTACATGTAAGCCAGTCTTGCCAGGATTGTGTTACTTTATTCTGAAATTTTATTTTCAAAAAAATGACATATCATTGTTTTATTTGCACATTCATTTTTATCGGCCTATAAGTTCATTATCCAGCTATAGATATAAGCTCTTCTGTTTATAAATGTACAATATCACTGCCCCATGGATGCTGAGTCCTTTTTAAAAAACAAAATAGCATTATCAGCCTCCCTTCTATGTCATTAACATGCAGAACATAGGTTAATGCTATGAATTTGCAAAATGGCTTCCCAGGTGGCACTAGGGGTAAAGAACCTGTCTACCAATGCAGGAGACATAACAGACACAGGTTTGATCCCTGGGTCGGGAAGATCCCCTGGAGAAGGGCATGGCAACCCACTCCGGTATTCTTGCCTGGAGAATCCCATGGACAGAGGAGCCTGGTGGAATACAGTTTATGAGGTCACAAAGAGTTGGACACAACCGAAGCAACTTAGCACACTGGCACGCAGGCTGTTATGAGCTATCCTAGGGTTTGTATCAGCAACTTAGGTGCTTTCAATCATTTCCAATCTTGCCAGTGAGACTAGTCAATGGCAATATCTTATAACACACCACAAGGGATTTTGCTATCTTAAGTTACATTTTAAAAGTAAAATAGAAATTTATCCTGACATCTGTAATTTCTAAACTGTTAAACAATATATCTCAGTGTTATGTGTGTTTCAACTACTTCTCAGAGTATATCATTTGCCTATTAATTTTGTTGATATCTTTTTTTGCATTACAGAGTTTACTCTTTGATATGTATCTGGTAAACTGTACCTGCATTTTTTCCCCCTAAGCTTTCAGGCTTAGCAAGCCCATACTCCATTCTAATTTCAGAAAATAGTCATCTACAGCTTGTTTTCTTTCATTTTCTTAACTTATGCGTTTTTAACCTAGATAGAAGAAATTTAGTTTATGATATGGTGTGAGATGAGAAACTACACCCACCTCACCCAGATAGTTTAACAAATTATTATTTGTTATTTGTTAAATTATTATTAAATTATTATTACAGAACTATTGATTAAGGAATCCATCCTTGGGGAACACAGATAGAATCTGAGACATGATTTTGATGAATTTAAAATAAAAATGGACTTAAAAAAATGAATGCACTTTCACTTGCTAACATAATTAATATGCTTCTATATAGTGTTAAGCTACAAAATGGTTCATTTAATTGAGCTTATGGCTTTATACTTAATTCAAGTTTTAACTCTAGAACAATACGATTTAAACTCCTCCCTCCCTTCACATCATGGTGTTTGAAGTAAGTTACCCCAGAAGGTGGAACCACTAAAACAGATTTAACAATTTGAAAACATTTACAGGATATTGTAATGAGAAAGGGATGCTTGATTAAGAATGATATCACTCAGAGTCGGAAGGAGGGAGACATTTTAAGAATAATATGCAAAGAGAAGCAATAGCATGGATCTGAGATATGGAACAAATGCAAGAGTTGCAGTCATATGAGCTGAGATTTCAGTCCTGACTCTGCCATTTACTAGCTAGTTGTATAGTTTAGGGCACACAGATTAGATAATTGAGCTTAATTTTTGTCATTGACTGAGAATAATATCATTTATGTCCTCACAGCATGGCTGAGAAAAATGTCTGACAATGTAAAGAATGCATTGAAAACCAAAAAGAAATAAATTCATTTTATTATATAAAGTATCATGAATGTAAATTATTATGATCATAACAAACTTATTTATAGGTCAGAATTAGAACCCATCATATGTGGATTTAAATTTTCCACCTGGCTTCATATACTAATTCCAGCACAGAAAATAAACTGACTAGGCATTTTCTTGGGTCAGATAATAATTTATAAGGACACTAAAATCCTGCTTGATAAAGAGGAAAATAAAATAAATGAATATAACATGTTATTAAATGCATCATATCAGTACCCATTCCATTCAACTTATCAGCATAAACTTCACCGGAAAATTAAATAGCTTTTCCAGCACCAGGAGGCAGCCAAGTAGAATGTAATCAAGGCCTTTCTTAAATGATACCAATGAGGAGACAGCTTAGTACTAGAACAAGGACAATGAAAGGCCTTAAATTTTTGACAAATGCATCTTTAATTCACTTTGATAAAATGAGGCAAGTCAATAATTTAAAGTACACGACACACTAACAACTGCATAATGAAGATAACTGAATGCAGCATTGGCATATTAAAATATAGGAGACATGAATCTGGTTAAATTAGAGAAATAAAAGGGATTAAGTTAAGGTCTATTTATTAAAGAGAACAGGTAACCGATTGCTTGAACCAGAGCTCTGGAGAAGGAAAATGGATGCTTGGGTTTTAGTTTCAAGAGGGGACCACCACACAGAGAATCAGCAGCGGGGGGTTGGACGGGGGGCGGCGGGGGGAAGAAAAGGGCTCTGTAGGACTAGGACCAAGAACTCGGACCTTTTGACTTCAAACAATGGACTGGGGTGAGGACTGGCAGTGACTCATATTATAAAGTCCAGCTCACCGAGCTCATTCAGCTCACCTTTGACTGTCACTCACTCTTGCTAAGGAGCAACATGGGAGAGCATCCCCAGTGAGGCTCACCCTGATGTCACGCATCTAAAGCTGCTCTCATGTATACTTTGAAAGGTTTCTAAAAGTTGAACAATATCAACTTTAAACACTATTGGTAGTAATAAGGGTTTTTTTTTTTCATTTATTTTTATTAGTTGGAGGCTAATTACTTTACAATATTGTAGTGGTTTTTGTCATACATTGACATGAATCAGCCATGGATTTACAAGTATTCCCCATCCCGATCCCCGCTCCCACCCGTGTTTGGTTTTGACTTCCCATCATTCTCCCAAAACAAAAGTAGGCCCACAAAAACCCTGAAACCTTTTCCCAATCAGTACTAGCACAACATTCTAGAATCCACCATCTCCCTATTTTACCCTTGTGATGACCCAAGCCACTATAACTACAAATCTATGTCCCTCAAAATATGGGTGGTTTGGAGACCAGTGCATTAAACTAACACAAAGAACAGCCTACAAACACTATGAATGCACAGTTTGGTTGAAAAACACAGCACATTACTGGCAGCTAAGCAAGTGACTAGAAAACCTGATTAAACTCAAAATCTGTTTTTTGCTACTTCTTTGTTATTTAAGATTGGTAAAGCCATTTTTCCACTGTGGGTATGAAACAGGTATTCTCCAACAGCACTGGAGTTTGTGTCCTAAGCCAAAACACCCCTGCACATAGCACTCACGCAAACAACCCAAGGAAAAGTGCTCAGAGTAGGCAGCCTTTACTGCCCATGTGGTGACAATCTCCACCTCTGCTTTTACTCTAAGAACTCTGCCATCATCATACCTGCCTAGTTAAGCACCTCTCAAGGGCCTTACCCTATAGCACCAGGCAACACACACTATCGCTAGCTTTAAAGGTTACATTTTCTAAAAATAAATCCTAATCACTTTTTGCTTTCTTTTTCTTTTTGGCTAGGCAAAGGGCAGGATTTTTTACTTTGTTAGTTACTAACTTTTTTCTTATTTGAGACTTTAGTTTTGTATTTGAGTAATTTGGGATTGATAATTTTTAATAAACCCAATGATTTCCTTTGGGAATAGGTGGTTTTAAATATCATTTATAATTCACTAACCATATTCCTGAGATATATCTGGAGATGTAGTGTCTAGCCATTACTTAGCATTGAAGGAAGGAAAGGAGGAAAGGAGGGAGGGTGGGAGGAAGAAAGGAATCTTGAAAACAGAAAAGAAAATTTGCAGAGGCCAATTTCTTTTGTGTCATTTCACAGAGCCTTCTCTCTGGTTAATATGACCCATGGGACCATATCTTTCTTCTATTCTTCCAAATACTACTGTTGCTAGACCTCTAGTCAACCCTAGTTATTGATTATTCTAGGTTCACATAAGACTTTTCGTTAGTCAGCCTTTCTCCTGACTTTCTTTTTTCAACAGCCAGAATGCTGCTTCCATTCATCTCTTGAACTTGCTTATATACCTAAATTATTTGCTCAGCTTTTCTCTTTCTATATCTACCTAATTTTAAATAATTGCACACTCCCTTCCTTCTTTTTCTCCAGCTACAGTAGCTGTCTTGCCAACTCTTCTGGCTGTTACTTACCTTTTTTCATTTCTTAGCTTTCCACTGGCACCCTGGCAGGCACATTCTCATAAATATCTATGGAATCCAAACAATGGTGGCAGTTTCAAAGCAAGCAACACAGAAATTTAAAATTTAACAATTATTTTGCACCAGTCTACAGATTTTCCATGCTGCATGATGTGATATAAATGTGCTTTTATTACCATAAAAAAGTTTTAAAATTATTTTTTTAAAGCATGCACATACAAATGTAATTAAAATGCTCTGTAGCATTATAAATTCAAAGTAATTCAGACAACAACTTCTGTTGCTTTTACTGAGAAACTAACATCTGTCTGTTATTGCAGTTATGCAGAGTAAAGAATACAATTAATTTCATTCCTGTGGTGGTTAAACTATGTACTCATTATTGAACAGTCTGAAGTTAAAATCAATTGAAACAGTAGAGCAAACGTCCAGTAATTTTTCAACAAATTAGTTGCACTTCCCTTTCCTTCTCATCCACAAAACTACTGGTTAAACAGGAAGAAGCAATAGTAAAGCCATTTTCTTACCATCACAGTCATTTATACTGGATAAAGGAGTCTATTGCTTGTGCTTCCTCCATTCCTCATCATATTACATTCCTATCTGCCCCTAATATTCTCCTGAACCCATTCTGTGGAAGGTCTCCAATAACTATGTCATCACCAAACCTGAAGACCTGACATTCTTTTACTTTTCAACTTTGGAAAAGTTGATAATGCTGTTTTACTCCCTAATACCCTTACATAAACAAACAAACAAACCAAAAAAAAAAAAAAGCTTTCTCTCTTTGGCTCCTGAGATATGGCATCATTTTTATTTTTTCTCTTTCTTAACAGTCTCTTGGCAAATTCTTTCCAACCACCATTCTAAATGGAGGCATTATTCTCCAAGATTTTATCTATAAGCCCTTCCTCTTCTGCTCCAAACACTCTTCTTTGAATTCACCTATTATCTTTTTGGCAACAATTCCCAAGTATCTCTCCAGATAGAAACTTCTAACTGTCTAACTGTATGCTTAAAATCACCCAGAGTACGCTAGCACCATTACAAATCCATCATAATTTTCATCCTGCTCTCTTCCTCTGGTAGATATCACTCCTAACTGCCTTGTTTCCCCAGAGTATCCCTTTTATTCAACTGTCCTGGCTCAAAGCTTTCACTTATTATTGGATTCTTTTTCTCCCTTGTCTCATATGTTGTCAATTTCCCAATTCTACCACAGGGCTATTTTATTCCCACTGCTACAAACTAGCTAAGATACTTGGTCACATCTCATACAGATGACAATAGCAGCTTCTTAACTGGTCTTTAATCCCTAGTCCTTCCTCATTTTCCAGGTTTCTGCCTGATTGAAAGGCAGTTTATGACCCTACTCTTCGGTATTCCAGGATGGTAATATCCACTATATGAATCCCAAGGTCATCATGTTACTTACTACTATACAGGTTACACTTATATTGAATTGATATGGGAAAAAATAAAAAAATAAAATAAAATGTAGGTAGAGTGGAATCTCAGACAGGATGAGGTCATTCCTGGTAAAAATCATTTAGCAATAAAACAACCCTTTCATTCTAGTAATAGGAATTGAGAAAGTGGGCCTCAGGTTGATACACAAGAGAACATAGCTTTTCCTGGTCTATATTCAATGATCATAAAATCCAGGATGACTATCCCAGATGAGTATCAAATGACATTTAAAACATGGATGCAGACCAAATTAAGGGGTTGAAATAAAGCCTCTTATTTTCCATAGGTCTCCATGTGGAATGGGTCAGGCCAAGCGGGCTGCATTAGCTAGAGGGGGATTCAAATTCTACACTTTGCAAACCAGATTTTTTTTAGATTTCTTATACTTTCCCTGCTTCTCCCTTAGCAAAAGTCTTGATTAAAGTATCAAGGTTTCTTAGTTGTGTCAAAGAAAATGAAGCATCCCCAACCCTGTCCCATGTGGGTTTATCAAACAAAAAGCTTTCATGACCTTATAAAACATGCTGAAAATCAAGAAGTAGCATGGATTATGTATAATAACTGATGCCACATTACTGACAACTTTTAGAGAAAAAGCAATTGAAAGGTAAAAATAGAGGATATTTTTATTTCACAATGACTCTGGGCAAATTCTCTCCATACCATTGTGAGAAAGGCATATAAGTGGAATAACAGTACAGTTGGATAGATTTTCATTTGGTTGAAAAACTGAATTCAAGGTCTATTAATTATTAGATTGATGTCAATCCAGTAGAAGTTTTCTGATAGTTAGTTCCAGGCATTTTTTCTTGTTCCTGTCTTTTTGAGCATATCAGTGACACAGAAGATGTTTGAAGGTATACTTGTTAAATTTGCAAATGACACAACATCTGAAGATATCTAATAAGATAGATGACAGAATCAGGATTCAAAGTTTTTGTAAAAGGTAGCAGTGCTGAACTGAAACCGAACAAAATTAAATTTAACAAGGATAAACTCAAATCTTACAGGTAGTTTGTTGTTGTTGTTTTAAATCAGTGGCATAGGTCCAGAATGTGGGATTATCTAACTTGACTGTGTTTTTTTTTTTTTTTAAAAGAAACGAGGATTTCAGTTGCCCACAGAGTCAACATGTGCCCACTGCAAGATGCAATTACTATAAAAGGTAAAAGTCTTGGTCTGTCATTGATAATCTAAGATGAGAACCTATATTCAACAGATTTGATTTTTAAACCTATAATATGTAAGACACCATTCAGTTGTATTCTGCAAAGATAATGGCTCTGTTTGGAGTGTTAGGTTAAATAATGTATAGCATTTTAGAAGGAGTTTCGATAAATTATAATAAAAGAGAAGGGGAGCAACCAATATTCTGGAGAGGTCAATGATCAAAGGACAGTTGATAAAACTATATATACAGACTGTAGAAAGTACCTTGGGAAAGTGAACAAAATGGAAAAGAATCGCAAATATTTGAATAGCTATCATGAGAAAGAGGTAAGTCTTAGATTCTGTATTGTCCCTAAGGGCAGAACTGAGTGAGAGCTTACAGGAAGACAGATCATAATTCAGTACAAAGAATATATTTTTAATGGAAAAGGAGCCTACATAAATTAAGGTATTCCATGTCATTAGACATTTCTCTCTCAGGTGCATTAAGAAAAGTACTGCTATGTTGAAAAAAGAAAACAAATTAGATGATCCTCTAAGGTCCCTTCAAACAAACCAGCTTTCATTATTCTATGAAACAAGTGTTACCCCAAATCATATGAGAATCACAACTTCAAAGTTTTCTACCATTTTTCAATCTGCTACTCATTCAGAGTATAACAGTTTGGATGCTATGCAAGCAGAATTCCCGACTGCCCTAACATTGCTAAGATAATGTTTTGAGTTCATTTGCCAATCATAATGATTGGTCTCACTGAGCTATAAATGCTTTAACCCAATCTCCCACGTTCCAGTGGCTTATTTGTAAAATAGCTAGCTGGATTTTGAATTTTAGTTTGCGATTGTGGAGTAGAGATTTTTCTCATGTGAAGCTAAAGGAAGAAAACCTGCCTCATTAGACTGAGCTAAATAGTTAAACTCTCAGCCTTTCTGCTTTGCAACCTTTCTCCTACTACTCTATGATATGAATTTATACGTTTATTTATATATACATGGGTATATGCACATGTGCATTCCTGTATGTGTATGTATATACAATATGCATGTGTGTATATGTGTCCGACTCTTTGCAACCCTTTGGATTGTAGCCCGCCTCTGTCCATGGGATTCTCCAGGCAAGAACACTGAAATGGGCTGCCATGCCCTCCTTCTGGGAATCTTCCCAACCCAGGGATCAAACCTGAGTCTCTCAGGTCTCCTGCATTGGCAGACGGGTCCTTTACCACTAGTGCCACTGGGGAATGTATGTATGTCTAAATGACATGACACTGTAATGATAGAAAAAAGGTGAAGAAAAATAAAAGTGACAACAAAGCCATATGAGATTAAAACGCTATTTGCAACCAAGATGAGCTCCTAGCAAGTTTTCAAATTAAAAACTGGAGGAAAGCCCTTGTTTGCCAATGGTGGGGAAAGGACAAGAAGAGCAGAAAGGGAAAAAGGAAAGGAAAGCTCGTGGTCCTGGTGGCAGATAACTCAATCGAGAAATTATAATTGCATTCCATAAAAGTAAAATTTGTCCCAATGTAATATTTTTTCACAATAATCATCTGATTATTTGGCCATAATTAGAAATATTGGTCAAACAAAAATCTCTCAAAACGGACAGTTTCACCTGGTATGGGGTTACAGTGCTACAGATCAACAGAAGCTAGTCAGAAGTGAATTGGCATCATCAAATTACATTTTGCTGCTCATTAGTGTTTGAAGATTAGAGCATTCAGTTCCATTATCAAAGAACCCACAAAATACAAATACTGTCCATTTTCTTTCTCATTTTTTTGTAGTTCATGCAGCACATATTTATGTTAATGAGTACATGGCTTTTTAAGTGATAGCTGTAAAACAAAATAGCACTATTTGCATTTCAGAGTAATCAGTAATATCCAGCTTGAATTTTGTCCAGAACTAAAATGATGCTAAAGAGAATCTGTCTCATGCTGATCAGTTCAAAATCTGAAATTGTGGCTTTAAAAATCTGCTACAAAATGATAAAAATGCTTCTTGCATGTAACATTAAAATGTCTAATAGACCCAGTTTAATGCTATGAAAGCAAAAATAGGCAATGGTCACCTTTTGAAAAGACTGCAGTCTACACAAATTTGACTTCACTCCATTATCACCCAGGACCTTCTTAACTCCTTCATCTGATCTCTGTCCTTTCCACTGTCCTGAAATTGTCCTGGCAGCATCTGAAATCTGACCAAGGTCAATAAATTCAACAACTTTCTCATTCTCAGCCCATCGATTTTCTCTTTATAATTTTAGATTGTGGATTAATCCCTGCTTCCTGAAATTTTCTCCAACAAAGACTTCCTAAACACTGCTTTCACATGATTCCCCCACCCAGCTGCTCTAATTTTTCCTTCTCTGTGTGTGTGTATTAAGTGGCTTCGGTCGTGTCTGACTCTTTGCTACCCTACGGACTGTAGCCTGCCCGCGGGCCTCCTCTGTCTATGGGATTCTCCAGGCAAGAATGCTGAAGTGATTTGCCATGCCCTCCTCCAGGGGATCTTCCTGACACAGGGATCGCACCTGTGTCTCTTATGTCTCCTTCATTGACAGGCGGGTTCTTTACTGCTAGCAACACTTCTAGCAATTCTCATTTCTGTATTCAAATGAGGTAACCACCAAAGTTCTGTCCTGAGCCTTCTTCTTTTCTCTTCCCTAGGGACCTTTTTAAATTTCATAATTATAATGATTTCTTTTGTAGGGATACCTGAAAAAAAGGTGTGTATATATATATATATATATATATTATACCCTAGCAAATGTTACAGCAGGCAGTTGGTTAGGTGTGAGCAGAGAAATGGGGCCAAGGGCAAAGTGGCAAGCAATCACTCATCTTGTAAACACTGGGGGTCCATAGGCAGTCAGAAGAAAGAAGGAAACTTCAGACTGACAGGAAACCACATGTTTTGGATGATCAGTTTCCCAGAGCAGGCAAATAAAAGTGGGGAAAAGTGGGAATCTCCTGCTTCCTAATGTAACCTTTTGCTCTCTGTGGTCTCATGATAAAAAGAGCCTCACAGAAAAGAAGTACTCATCATACCCCAATGCCGTGACAGTTCTGATCTAAGCTAAATGAGGAAAAAAAAAATCCCTCCTCTTCTCGGGAAAATGGAGCTGGGATGAAAAGCTAGGACCCCCAAACTCTTCCTTCTACCCCTTCATTTCTATGCTCCTCAAAACCTGCTTACAAAAGAGGCCCAGAGCAACAGTCCCTCACCTGTCTGCCAGCTCTCTGAAAGTGCCTGTGTGTTTATGTGTGTGTGTGTGTGTGTGTGTGTGTGAGCATGTACATGCGCTGTGCTCAGTCAGGCATCACTCTCTCTTTTGTGACCCCACAGACGATAGCCTGCCAGGCTCCTCTGTTCATGGGATTTTCCAGGCAAGAATACTGGAGCAGGTTGCCATTTCCTACTCCAGAAGATTTAGACGCAGGGGCCAAACCCATATCTCTTGCGTCTCCTGATCTGGTAGGGGCATTCTTTACCACTGTGCCACCTGAGAACCCACTGAGAGATTGAAAGGGAAAGTGTTAGTCACTCAGTCTTGTCCAAGTCTCTGCGACCCCATGGACTACTGTAGTCCATCAGGCAACTCTGTCCATGGAATTCTCCAGGCAAGAATACTGGAGTGGGTAGTCTTCCCTTCTCCAGGGAATCCTCCCCACCCAGGAATCAAACCTGAGTCTCCTGCATTGTGGGCAGTTTACTTACCTACTGAGCCATCAGGGAACTTAATAAAAAGGATGTGGTAAGTTCACATGTGGTAAGATCCTTTAAGAATCAAGTCCAGCATTTGGGTGATGTTTGTCTGTCAGCTTGACTTTGAGAATATTAAGGTTACATTTGGGAAAATGAATGTAGTGTTGGAGAGGCATGGTACATTGTTAATCTTTTGCAGGAAACTTTCAGAGGCAGAGGAAATCTACTGGTGTGCTCCAGATTTAGCCATCCTCGGCAAATGTATTGGATTCAAATGCCCTGTGTTCCAAGTCAGTTGAGCCCTAGTGCTTAATTTCTTCCTGCACGCTGAGAGTGTATCCTTGCTTAAATAAACTTTCACTTCACTTTCTCAAGCTCTGCAGGTTTTTTTCACAATGAAGAAAGAATCTTAAATTCACTGCAACACATATACCATACGTACATCTCTTTATTAGGCAACTCTACCCATATACTGAATCTATACTTAAACTCAGAGAAGTTCGGAAACCATTTCTCCCTAAATAGAATCCTTCCTTTGAATTTATAACTCTCTCACTTAAAAAAAAATTGTCATCCTTATTCAGCAAATTATTCGGGGTCACAATTGCCTTTGCGATTTTCCTGTTCACATAAAAAAAATCAAGAACCATTGAGTTATTCTTGCAAATGTAGGCTGCATTAATTCCCGCTTTGAGTTTTTCTTGCTTGGGCTATTGCAAAAATCTAATAAGTAGTTCATCCTTCTTCAGTTTTTCCTCCTCCATTTTATTCATACATGTCAGATCAATCTTCTCAAAACCACCTCTGTTAACATTCCTCTGCTACTTAAAATTCTTCAAGGGTTCCCATACTGCCTTATGAATAAAATCTAAATTCCTTAAAAATGGCATTCAAGGCTGTTATTGATAGAGTCTCAAACTTCCTCTTCAGCAGAACTTCTCTCAATACGATAAACATATGTTACACTTCTCCAGTACTCACTGTTTCTCAGATTTACTCTATACTTCCTTCACCTTTTATCTTGGTATAATTTTCTTTCATTTTTGTCCTTTAAAAAAAAAAAAAATTGGCCAAACTACCTTGCATGTGGGATCTTAGTTCTTTGAAAGAAAGAAAGTGAAAGTGAAAGTCACTCAGTGGTGTCTGACTCTGCAACCCCATGGACTACGCAGTCCATGAAATTCTACAGGCCAGAATACTGGAGTGGGTAGCCATTCCCTTCTCCAGGGGATCTTCCCAACCCAGGGATCGAACCCAGGTCTTCCACATTGTAGGCAGATTCTTAACTGAGCTGCAAGACCAAGAATACTGGAGTGGGTAGCCTACCCCTTCTCCAGCAGATCTTCCCAACCCAGGAATTAACCTGGGGTCTCCTGCATTTCAGGCAGATTCTTTACAAACTGAGCTATCAGGGAAGGCTCATATTGTTCTCTGACAGGGGATCAAACCTGTGACCCTGCATTGGAACTGCAGAGTCTTAAGTACTGTACCACTAAGGAAATCCCTATAATTTATTCTTTCTACCTTATATTCCAGGCTCTTCTCTTCCCTATAAATCGTCTACCCCCCACAGGCTATACCAAGATCTCAACCTACAGGAATCCCAACAAGGAATTTCATCACTCCTGTGAAGCCTTCCCTGACACCTAGCCAGAGGTTGCTTCTACCTTCTCTGAACTCCCAGAGTACTTTATGTATCATATTTTAGGGTCCATTCTTACTGTTAAGGATACTGAGAAATGACAGCAAATAGTGAGAGGCAAAGTAAGAGGTTAAAGGATGACTCATGGCCTTAAAAGAGAATAAACTTTTCACAATCCTACAGATTACTACTAACTAACATACCATGATCTTTTTATAAAAGCAAAATGTATAGCACATCATTGGTAGCAATCTGTGCATTACATAAAATGATCAGCTAGTTCAGTTCAGTTGCTCAGTCATGTCCAACTCTTTGCGACACCATGGACAGCAGCACTCCAGGCTTCCCTGTTCATCACCAATTCCGGGAGCATACTCAAGCTTACTCAAACTCATGTCCATTGATTCAGTGATGCCATCCAACCATCTCATCCTCTGTCATCCCCTTCTCCTCCCACCTTCAACCGTTCCCAGCATCAGGGTCTTTTCTAGTGAGTCAGGTAGCTGCCTACTCACAAATCTTTTCACCTTGTAAAAGACTATCAATGTCACATGAATTAAAACTAGGATTGGGATGAGGATATGGCAAGGAAGGCCTTTGCTAAAAGGACAAACTCAAAGCCTGGGATCACCACAAAATAAGTCTTGTGTTCAATAAACACACATTTGACACATAGACACAGGCAAACCCCACCTCTACCACCAACACCATTTCACTAGGTGCATTAGTATACTGTATTGGTGTTTTTCTTTCTGACTTGCTTCACTCTGTTTAATAGGCTCCAGTTTCAGCCACCTCATTAGAACTGATTCAAATGCATTCTTTTTAATAGCTGAGTAATATTCCATTGTGTATATGTACCACAGCTTTCTTATCCATTTGTCTGCCGATGGACATCTAGGTTGGTCCCATATCTTGGCTATTGTAAACATTGCTGCTATGAACATTGGGTTACACGTGTCTCTTTCAATTCTGGTTTCCTCAGTGTGTATGCCCAGCATTGGGATTGCTGGGTCATATGGGAGTTCTATTTTCAGTTTTTTAAGGAATCTCCACACTGTTATCCATAGTGGCTGTACTAGTTTGCATTCCCACCCACAGTGTAAGAGGGTTCCCTTTTCTCCACACTCTTTTCAGCATTTATTGTTTGTAGACTTTTTGATAGCAGCCATTCTGACCAGCGAGAGATGGTACCTCACTGTGCTTTTGATTTGTATTTCTCTGATAATGAATGATGTCAAGCATTTTTTCATGTGTTTGTTTTTCTTGTGTTCATGTGTTTGTTTCATCTGTATGTCTTCTTTGGAGAAATTTCTGTTTAGTTCTTTGGCCCATTTTTTTTATTGGATTGCTTATTTTTCTGGAAATGAGCTGCAGGAGTTGATTGTATAGTTCTATAGTTTCTGAAATGCAGTCATTAAGGAGAAAGGAAGATTTTATAGAGTAGAAGGATAAAAGAAAAGGAGGAAAACAGGAAACAGAAATGGGGCACAATTGAAGGCTTTCATATCAGTGTTCTATTCTGAGCATGAATTCTGAAGTCAAGCAAATCAGTAAGTTCGGTGAGGAACCTGAAGCCAGCAAAGTATAAAGATATTCAAACATACAAAGTCAAGCCAGTTGGGAGAGAATATTACCAAGTGAACAGAACACTGGAATGCCATAAGGCCTAGGTTCTAATACTACCCAAGCCACTCAATCGCTAGGTGATAATTGACAAGATGTTGAAACTCTAAGGCCTCAGGTTTCTCATTTGTAAAATAAGACTGTACAGAATATCTGAAGCCTGTTCCAGAGCTAACAGCATAAGACACAGTATTTCAAAAAACAGTATCACACCCAGCTTTGCAAACTTCTCAAAGCCTATAAAGGTAGCTAGATTTAGTACTGCTCTCAATATCAAGGAACTGATGGAATCCAGAATCTATATTCTAGATCATGAATCTGATCCTATCACTTCATGGCAAATAGATGGGGAAAATGTGGAAACAGTGTCAGATTTCATTTTCTTGGGTTCTAAAATCAATATGAACGGGGCCTGCAGCCATGAAATTAGTAGATGCTTATTCCTTGGAAGAATAGATATGTCAAACCTAGACAATGTTTTAAAAAGCTGAGATATCACTTTGCTGACAAAGGTCCAAAAAGTCAAAGCTATGCTTTTCTGGTAGTCATGTATGGATGTGAGAGCTGGACCATAAACAAGGCTGAGTACCGAAGAATTGACACTTTTGAACTGTGGTATTGGATAAGACTCTTGAGAGTCTCTTGGACTGTAAGGAGATCAAACCAGTTTATTTCCTAAGAAAATCAGCCCTGAATACTCGTTGGAAGGACTGATGCTGAAGCTCCAGTACTTTGGCCACCTGATGCGAAGAACTGACTCATTGGAAAAGACCCTGATGCTGGGAAAGATTGAAGGCGGGAGGAGAAGGGGACGACAGAGGATGAGATGGTTGGATGGCATCATTGACTCAATGGACAAGCATTTGAGCAAGCTTCAGGAGTTTTTAATGGACAGAGAAGCATGGCGTGCTGCAGTCCATGGGGTCACAAACAGTCAGAAATGACTTGGCAACTGAACAACAACAGAATCTAAATTCACTTGTATTCAACCAACCAAATTTAACACAATAATCATGACAAAGACATTTCTAGAGTATAATGTATGTAAGATAAAGGAGGGTGGAAGAGAAAGACTAAAGATAAAGGAGGAGAAAGAATGAGAGAGAACTCTGAGAAAAGGAATGGTTAAAAAAAACAACAATAAGGGAGTTATCAAGGGTGCATGTTACCTGAAGCTAAGGCACTTGACAACCATTCTTAAGAACCATGGGTCCTAAGTAAGAAAAGATCTTCTTTGTTGATGTCTAATGGTAGAAATAGCTAGAGAAAGAACCTCTCATGTTTAGGGTCACTTTCTAACCCAGATCTTCACAATTGTACCCTGTCACTCCCTCAGTATTGGGACACAAAACATTAATAAAGTCACATAACAATATACAGAAACTTGTAAGCACTCCATTTGGTGACATCGTCTGAAAACATTTGTGAAAGATAATGCCACCAATTGTTCTATAAAATAGATGAATGAGTCACAAATAAATACCAAAGAAGATAAGTTGTCAGTTAATTTGCACAGTCAGCATATACCTGGAAAATAACTGACTTTTCAAACATCGTTTGTCTGTAAAAATGTTTTTGTTAAGCTGCCACTAATCTTTGCAGTCTTGCCAAATGCTTAAAATGAATTTATCAGAGCAAACAGCATCTGGCTAAATGAATCATAGGCAGTTGTCAGCTATTTTGGTGAAAATCAACTGTAGAAATGACCAAAGTTGGGGAAAAGTTTAAAAAGGCAGTGATTCTAACTCAAACAGTAATTTCATACAAATAATCACCACGCAGGCTGACGTCAGTGTTACAAATAATACTGTTTGCCATTCAGGCCCCAGCATATTGCTGTTCTGACTGCCACCAGAGTGAAGAAGGCAGTCAAGGTATTTCACTAACAGAGAATGAAATAATGCAGTCCCCTTGAAAAAATTTCAGTTATTTGTGAATTTCTTAAAAGTAGGGCTCAGAAGAGCTTTGTATATGTTTTTCTCCCCTTTTGATTTCACTGGTCAAATAACACTTTATATTTTCCTATAATGCCAATCAGTATAGAGCTATGGCACCACCTATTGTGACATTACTTAAATGCCAATAGCAAATGACAGCCTATTAAATAGTGGAAGACTAGAACAAGACTTTGTGTGCAAGGAAATGTAAATGATTATCTTTTCCAATAGTACCTTCTGAGACCATAATGACATAAAAGGTGGCAGTGAAATGGAAGTCTTAAACTTGTTAGCACTTGTTTTTAATCAAGTGGAAATAGATTAAATAATGCAATGTGTACATATGACTATCTTGAGTAGCAGTAGGATTGTGGGTATTAACAATATTCTTTCATCCAAGTGGCCAAAAGCTGGGATAATGGTTACCGTAATGTGGCTAGATATGTCCTTCAGAATATTCAAAAAAAATTATTTTCCTCCCTCCCTCCTTCCTTCCCTCCTTTTCAGAAATGCATGCTAGTATAATAGTGTATTCTCACTGATGGATCCCCTCTAAGTCACTAGTCTGTAAGGAAAGCCAGGGTAGGGGGAAGGGGTGGGGGGAGCAAGGGAGAAAAAGCTCTAAAATGTTGCTTGTTCATGTCAGGTCAAACTGGTTCAGGTTCTTCACCCTAAAAAACGCTTTAAGAGGTTGTTCTAATTTGGAACTTAGAAGGCAGGATCATTCAAAAATAATTAAAACAACACTGAAATCAATTATGTGTAGTTTTTCTAACAGCGTTTTAAACAGATACCTACTCTTTGAAGCTTAACTCCAGGAATTGGGTTTCTAAAGATTCCCACTTTGGGGTAATTTATTATTTAAAATTTTATTATTTTCTAGAAAAACAGCTTTAAAGGCATTAAAGGAATTAAATGATTGTATGAAAGTTTTTATAAAATGTTTGTCCCATTAACATTAAAGACCACTAGAGATAGATTAATCTAACCTCCTTCCATTGGTTAGGAGCTGTTTTCAATAACAAAATCCTATAAAGTGTATGCATCAATATTTCATACAGTAGTGACCTCCTTCCTAACATACATGGGAACACAATCCTAAAACCAGGGTATAATTTATCTCATTTTCCTTTCTGAGTCCTAAGACTCCATTTCAAAACTTTATATTCTGTGACTCTTTGTGGGAACTTATGCAAGTCTCCCCAAGTCCCCCTTTCTTCATTAGTAAAATGGGGAAAATAACAGTATCTTACTTTATAGAATGTGTGTAAACTATAAAGGAGAGAATTGATATGAACAACCTACAAGGTGCCATATAATAAATGCTTAATATATGCTACTATGATTCTATTCTTGAACACTGCTATTTTAGCCTCTATTCTATTAAGCTCCTTTTCTCACTTTAAAAAAAGACTCCTAGGAGGAATACTTAGCATTTGCAAATACTTAATCCAAGACTCTTATGGTTGTCAAAAAGGTACATAAATATAAATCTAAAATGCTAGAGATTTTCATAGGGAAAACGTATACTTGTGGATTATCTACTGTATACATCATGCATTATAATAGTGTATCAGAGCAACTCAAGATTTCAGTTACAACTGTATTCCAGCATGAGGTGGTCTCTTGTGATACAGAAGTAAAGTTTAATGGAAGAGACTATCCTTTTAGTTGTGGTATTCAGGGAGGCCTACTTGGAGGAGATAGCAATTTAACTGAAACTAAAATGATGGATGAGATTTAGATTTTCAAAGAAACCTAGATGGAAAGAATATCATATAGACAAGAGGAAAAAAGTGCAATTGTGAACAGTGAATAGAAGATAATTCAGTTCACCTGGAGTACACAGTCCGGAGTGGGAATTTTTAGGAGACATTCTAAACTAGATGATTTCATCTTCAAACCACAATGGATTTTGATTGCTAAAGAGGAGTATGGTAAGTTCTGTGCATATGTAATAAAAAGAAAAAAGTCCCCATCAGGTATATCTGTTAAACTCTTTGTTTGAACTCTCTTCTCATCATCTAAAATAATACTTTTAAAACAGCTTTAAATTTACTGTGACTTTTCAGACAATGCATTCTTACTGGGAAATAGAGGCTATATAAAAAGGAAAAGAATATTTTCTCTTACTAATGCTTTAGTAAAAACAATATTTGAAAAAGAAGGTGAGAGATGCAGATGTTTCTGTGAGCAGTAATAATACCCAAGTTATTTGGCCTTTTGAAAATCTAACTTGAGAAACTACTCCTGATTATCAACTGAGTTCCTAAGTAACACAGACATCAGGTAAAACATCATCTCCACAGTCTCTTTTGCTGGAAATCACAACAGAAGCTTCAGAAAATAATTTTTTTGAACTTTTATTTTATATTGGAGTATAGCCAATTAACAATGTTGTGATAGCTTCAGTTCAGTTCAGTCGCTCAGTCTTGTCCGACTCTTTGTGACCCCATGGACTGGAGCACGCCAGGCCTTCCTGTCCATCACCAACTCCCAGAGTTTACTCAAACTCATGTCCATTGAGTCGGTGATGCTATCCAACCATCTCATCCTCTGTCATCCACTTCAGATGCACAATAAAGGGCCTTAGCCATACGTATACATGTATCCATTCTCCCTCAAACTCCCCTCCTATCCAGGCTGCCACATAACACTGAGCAGAGTTCCCTGTGCTATATACAGTAGGCCTTTGTTGGTTATCCATTTTAAATATAGCAGTGTGTATATGTCACATTCCTCAAGATAGTAAACAAACTAGAAAACTATAGAGATCAAGTATCTCAAGGTGAAGAAAGGAAAAAAAAAACCTTAATTTTTGTTTTCAGAAATTTGAATACTCTCCAAATCAATTTAAAAATATTTTTAAATTCTAGAAATCTATTTTAAACCATGTATTCCATAAGCCATCAGTATAACAGGAACAAAAGTTCCTCACCTACAACACAAGCATATATATATATGCATATATATCTAAATGGGTCTGGATTGGATTTAATCTGGGATTGGATTTTAGAATGCATGTGCATAGTTGCTCAGTTTGTGACCCCATGGACTGTTGTCTGCCAGGCTTCTCTGTCCAAGGGGTTTTCCTGGCAAGAATACTGGAATCGGTTGCCATTTCTTCCTCCAGGGGATATTCCTGACCCAGGGACCAAACCCAAGTCTCCTGCATCTCCTGATTGGCAGGCAGATTCTTCCTGTCTAGGAAGCCCTCTAGATTGCATATAAAGTTTATATTTGTACCTATAAGATATATGGTATAATAAAAGTTATGTGAACTATAATTCAGTGAAAGATAATTTCTGATTTAAAAATTGCTATAAATACAAACAACAGCTTCAGATTCCATCCACATCTCTTCTATGGATGGGACCACTTCCTGTCCTCTTCTCGACTACAGCCTGCTGCTTGACACATCTCCTATTCCCCAGAAACCTTTCCAACTGTTACCAGGGGAGCAAGTCTTCTTATGTTCTCTCTCTGTATGACATGGTTTCCAAACTTACCATCATCAGAGTATTTCACTTTTGGACCTATCCCAGTGAACTAATTGTTGAAACTGTTAAGAATATGTCAGTGAAATTCAGAGAACAAGATGGTGGAGTAGATGGATGTGGAGTATCTCTCCATGGATACATCAGGAATAGACCTTGAGACACAGAAAGGCATGCAGAACACCAGCTGAGAGTGAAGGAGGAAACAGAACAGGCTCTATCTTGAAAGCAGGACTCCACCTTGGGCGGGACTGTGGACTTGGAGCTATATGCCCAGTACCTATGGAAATGACATACCAAATGAAAAACCGGGACCCTGGAAGGAAGAGCCCCAGGGCTCTCTGTTGCCTAAAAGAATACCCTAATTATCTGTGTAACCAAATAGAATCATACATTCTATTATGCTCATTGGGGTATAACCACAGGCCTATTGATAATTGTCCACTGTTAACTACCTAGGCTTAAGGCATATGAATTACAGGTTAACTTTGATTGTATCTTTCTTTCTTTTTTTCTTTTTTTGCATATAGTCTTTTTTTTTTTCATTTATTTATATTAGTTGGAGGCTAATTACTTTGCAATATTGTAGTGATTTTTGCCATACATTGATATGAATCAGCCATGGATTTACATGTGTTCCCCATCCTGAAACCCCTCCCACCTCCTTCCCCATCCCATCCCTCTGATTGTATCTTTCTTTTTCCTTTGTTCAGACTAGTTTCAGGGAACCTTATACACTTAGGGTATATAAGGTTTTCACAAAAACTGGTCAGGGCCCTTGGCTAAGAGGAGATTCTGCTTTGGGCCCGCCTTTGTAATAAACTGCACTCCACTATCTGCATTGTCCTTCTGAGTGAGTTTGTTTCCCAGAACGCATGGCTACAAGAGCAGACAGGAGTACCTGACCAGTGGAAAAGAATATATAGAACCATGCAAAACTCGGTAGGATGAAGGAACTAGGAGGAAAAACAGGAGTGTTAGCAGGACCAGACCTACCCTCGGTGGATGGGCAAACTGAAACAGGGCTCCGATCCCCACATCAGGGCAGTTGTCTGAGTCAGAGGAGAAACATTTAAGGCTAAAAGTGAAACCACTGATCAGTGGCAGCCTAAATGGAATAAGAATCAGACAATCTTTGCCTCAGCCATACTCGGACAGGAGCATTGGCCCCTGAAAGGCACAACAGCTGGGAGCTGGAGTTTAGGGATTGTGGAGCAATGCCAGGACAAGGGCTGTTGTTGACTGTGAAGACACCAATTGAGCGGATGTGAGGGAGGAGATTGTCGTGGGAAATGTCTGTGGAGGAAAGCCAGGCAGCCATGGAAGCAAGGTGATACTGCTGAGTCACACATAGAGGGTGGAGCCATCACCATAGCCTCTTTGTCCCCAGGCGCCAGCATCAGCAGCTGAACAATAGAGAGGCTGGCCCATCAAACACCCGACTAACTGAACTACAGAGTAGGGCCCCACCCAGGGTGCTCCTTTAAGTGCCAGACACCTGGAAAAACAGAGACGGACCCCAGGCAAGGGAACCCTTTAAGTGCCTGAATGGGCGGAGCTACAGAGAAAGACTGGCCAAAGAGGCCTTCTGATTACCAGCTACAAGAAGCTCGAAAAAAGACTCTGATAGGGCCATAACTACTGCAGCGGAGCCAGTCCATGTCCCTGCACATTTGGTGCCGCCAGGGTCCCCGCGAGCCAAGCAGCTGTGCCACCTTCATGCTCAACTCTCACTGGGGCAGATCTGCCAGAGGCAAATGTCCTGTGCCTAGGCACGCAGGGTCACTTTGGTAGTGTTCAACTCTTTGTGACCCTGTAGACTATGGCCTGCCAGGCTTCTCTGTCAGGGAGGGGGTGTTCTCCAGGCAAGAATACTGGAGGATATTGGCCAATACGGGTTGCCATACCCTTCTAGACCACTATTATTTCCTGCTGCCCTAGCCTCCAGCTTCCCTGAGTACTTGGTGCTGCCAGAAGCCCTGAGACCCAAGCAGCTGCACCACCTCCACACTTGGCCCTCACCTCACCCAAGGCTTCCAGGGCAGCCTCAGGAGCAAACCCCAGTGGACGACCCACATGTAGAGGTGGAAATAAAGCCACAATTGAAACCCAGGGGCAGTGTGGCTAAGGAAGAAGACCCAAAACCTTCCACCAGCTGTACAAGCTGCAGATTAAATACACATGATCAACTAGGCAGACTCTGGGTCTATGGAATATATAAAAGGTCAGTGAGAGCTATCACAAAAGAAAATGCACCAGTTCTGGCAGCTGTTCACCTTTGGAGGCAAGAACACACAGGTGTAGGACTAGACTACAATCTGAGTTGTCCCCAGGGCAGGTCCAGAGATGAACATAGTGTTGGAGGGCATTCTGGTGAGGTAAGGTGGACTGTGACTCTGAGGGAAGGAAAGTGACTCAAGAAAAACGTTTATTATTCTTATATTTTGACATGTTCTGTAGATTCTTTTGGGTTTTTTCTCTTTTTTTTGCCCCCTTTTTTCTCCCCCTCTGTTGTAGTTGTCCATTTTATTGGCACTATGAAATCCAATTAAGCTTTTAAGTTTTTTTTTTCCTCAGTCATGTTTTTTATTGTTGTTATAAACCTCTACCTCTTTGTTGGGCTTTTGCAGTTCTGTGGAGTTTTCTATTCATTTTTTTCTTTTCTTTTTTTTAATTTTAACTTTAAAATTTTTAAACCTATTATTATTTTTTCTACATTTATTCCTTTGTTTGTTTTTCCTACTGTTCTTTTCCTCTTGTAGTTAATCTTTAACATACATAAATCTTATTTATTTAGCTCTATTTAGCTTTGCATATTAATTGTTTCTTTCTTTTCTTTCTCTCCTTTCTTCTCAACATATTTGTTAGTTTTATTTTCATTGCTCCATTCCCCAATTGGCACCTTGCTTTAGTTTTGTTTTCCAGTTTGAGGTTTAGTTAGTTTTGCTCTGGTAGATATAATTTTTTATTTCCTTTGTTTGCTTGGCCAATCTACTGTATTGTATTTTTGTTGGAATGTTTTGATTCTGTGAAGTTGTGGTACATATACACAATGGAATATTACTCAGCCATAAAAAAGGAATGCCTTTGAGTCAGTTCTAATAAGGTGGATGAACCTAGAACCTATTATACAGAGTGAAGTAAGTCAGAAAGAGAAAGTTAAATATCATATTCTAAGGCATATATACGGAATCTAGAAAAATGGTACTGAAGAATTTATTAACAGGCCAACAATGGAGAAACAGGTATAGAGAACAGAATTATGGACACAGGAAGGGGGAGGAGAGGGTGAGATGTATAGAAAGAGTAACATGGAAACTTACATTACTACATGTAAAATAGATAGCCAATGGGAATTTGCTCTATGGTTCAGGAAACTCAAACAGGGGCTCTGTATCAACCTAGAGGGGTGGGATGGGGATGGAGATGGGAGGGAGGTTCTAAAGGGAGGGGATATATGTATACCTATGGCTGATTCATATTGAGGTTTGACAGAAAAATTCTGTAAAGCAATTATCCTTCAATACAAAATAAATAAATAAATAACAGATTATGTCAGTGAAAGCCCATTTCTCCATATTCATATGTTCGCTGCAGCATTTTTCTAAAAAAATAATGTTGTACACTGGAAATATCTAAGTTAAGATAAAAGGGTCCTTTAAAATACAAAATGTAAGCCATAAAGGAAAGAAATGATAAAAATGACTATATTAAATATTTTTAAAAATTCTGTTCATTAAAAGACATAGTTTTATAAAGTAAAAATAGAAGCCTTAACTGTGATAAGATATTTACATCACATATAACTGACAATGGCTTGGTATCTCCAATATTTAAAGAACTCATTAATGGAATTCAGAAAAAGATAACCCAAAAGAAAATGGGAAAAAGACCTAACAGTTTTTTGAATGGCCAATAAAAATCTTAAGCTTGCTTAGTGATCATAGAAGTGCAATTTAAAACCACAGCAAGACTCCATTTTATACCTGATTGACTAAAATTTGAAAGTTTGACAATATTTAAAGTTGGCCAGAAGGTGTAACAAAGCAAATACTAATATCCTGCTATTGAAAATATAAATCGGTACAACTGCTTTGGGGTGGGGGGGGAGACTATTTTGTATTATCCAGTAAATTTAGAGACATATACCATGACCTGATAATTCAAATCCTAGATTGTACTGGAGCAGTAGCTCTAAATCTGTGGTCTAGGGACACCATGGCCTTCTGAGGCCTCATCAGCAAGTTCCTTAGGTAAAAACTACTTTTATAACAATAATAAGACATTCTTTGCCTTTTCCACTCTCATTTCACAAGAGCGTGCAGTGGAGTTTTCTAGAATCTACATGACACATAATAACATCACGGTTTTGATGGCTAATGCAATATGTGCTTGTACATTCTTCTGTTTTAAAACTATCTCATTTTTAATTTCTCATATAACAAATATTGATACATTTAACCCACAAAAGCAAAAGCTCTTGGAGTCCTTGATTCTTAAGGGTAAAAAGGGATTCTGAGATTAAAAAGTTTTAGAATAGGTGTTCAGGAGGAAAATTATTGCATACTTGCATCATTATTCACATAAGCTCTGTTTGTATTAACAAAAGACTGGGATGGGGGGGGGCAACCACATGTACAGTGACAGTAGAAAAGATAAGTCAGTTGTGGTGTATTTATCCAATGGGATGCTGTACAACAGGGGAGTAGAAATTCAAGTATACATACCAACATTGGTAAATGTCACAAATATAATGTTTAGTGAAAAAAAAAACTGATTATAAAATGAAGCATATTGAATGATTCAATTTACACAATGGCTTAAAACTGAGCAAAAGTAGATGAGATATTGGCTAGGGATATCTCATGGTAAAACTATAAGGGAAAACAAAGGGATGATATACACATATCTAAGGACAGTAGTTACCTTTGGAGTGGAAGAAAGGGGATGGGACCTAAAGAGGAGCACAATGAAGGCACTACAAGGGCATAAATAAAATTTTGATTGGAAGGGTGGGTGCTAACTTAATGAAATTTTAAATTATTTTCCTTCTTTATACTTTACATGGTATGTGAATATGTTTATTCTTCTATAACCATAAAATACTCTGTAATGATTTTGAAAATGTCAAAAATATTTACTAATATTTAAAAAAGATAAAACACAACTTTGCCTGGATGCTATTTTCTAGGTTTTTAGAAGGAAGGAAGTTGATCGGACACTATTCAATAGCCCACATAGCCCTATGTGTTTATGCTTTTATTTTAATTTGTTCATTCTGTATAACATTCTAAGGTTCAAAAAACAACAGATACAGTCTTAGCTCTCAGTTTTTTATCAACATTTACATTTATATCAGAAGTTGTCAATCATAATTTAATTGGCATTACTGTACATGACAGAATGATATCGAAAGGCATTAATAAATAGTAGGGTACATCATGCCAAGCTTTTTTTTTTCTTTCTGTAAAACAGCATTTGACAATGATATCCTATCTTTTTCCCATAGTACATAATCCCTTAGTATATAATACCTAAGGCAAGAGCCAATTAATAAAAATTAAAGAATTTTGATAAATACATAGTTTTCCAAGAAAAAATAAAGCAAAATATTTCAAATTCAATGAAGAATAATGTTAACATATATTTGGCTACCCTCAAACAACTCATAGTATTAGCATCTCTCCTAAAACGTAAGGAGGGACAGTTAAGCAATATGGAAACAGATTTATTACTCCTAAAGACAAGACACAGAGAGATGAGAGGGAAGGCAAGGGGGAGGGGAAGGGGAAGAAGGAGAGAGCAGGAAAGGAGAATGAGGTTTTATGAGAAGCTAAAGTTATAATCATGCAGTATACCTTTTGCTTGATGCCTATACTTATTTGCTCTGAAATTGTATCAGTAAAAGGAAGTACTCACAAACAAAAAAGCACAATTCACAGGTTAAGATGTAAGCAATCTTATTCTGGTCATACTTCTTTGAAGACTATTTCATTCCTCCCATGAAACACTAACCCTGCCAACAGAAAAGACTGTAAACTCCTTCTAAGCCTCCTTAGGTCCCCAGGTAAGTGGCCAGTCTTTAGAGAAGTCATCTCTGAGAATATTACCAGAAGTAGCCCTCCTGGGTTCAAGATGATGGAGTAGAAGGTTATTTCCTCCTGTGAGAGCACCAAAATTGCAACTAGCTGTTGAACAACCATCGACAGGAGGATGCTGGAACCCACCAAAAAGAGATAACTCATGTCCAAAGACAAAGAAGCGGCAGCAGGGAGACAGCAGGAGGGGCGCAATCGCAATAAAATCAAAGCCCATACCCGCTGGATGGGTGACCCTAATACCAAAGAAGTTCTCGCACTATCATAAAGGTTCTGAACCACAAGTCAGGCTTCCCAGGCTGAGGATCTAACAAAGTGAATGGGAATCTGTGCTTGAGGGCCAGTGGGATTTGATTATTTCAGAGGACTGAGGGAAACAGAGACTCCAGTCTTGGAGGGCACAAACAAAATTTTGTGTGCACCAAGACCCAGAGGAGAGGAGTAGCTAGCCCATAGGAGACTGAATCAAAACTACCTGTTAGTGTTGGAAGGCCTCCTGTGGTGGCCTGGGTCAGCTCACCAAAGGGACAGGGGCACTGGAAGGTCCCCCTTGGCATAAACCCTCTTGGGCATAAACCCTACCATAGCGCCAGTAGACCCAAGGGCTGGGTTGCCTCAAGACAAACAACTACCAGGGAGGGTTTGCAACCACACCCATCAGCAGATAATTGGATTAAAGCTTTACTGAGCAAGGCCCATCACTCCAGGGCAAACAGATGGGGAGACAATGGAAACAGTGACAGACTATTTTCCTGTGCTCCAAAATCATTGCAGATGGTAACTGCAGGCATGACATTAAAACCCCACTTTCTAACCACCATTTTGAATTACTCACCACTGAATACTCCCCTGACTATGCCAGATACACATGTCAATAAACTTCTGTTTGTTTTCCTCTTGTTAATCTGTCTTTTGTCAGTCTAATTTGCTGGGCCCCAGTCAGAGAACTTGGGAGGGTGGAAAAAATAAAGTCCTTCCTTTATTAAAAGACACTTGCTCCCTGGAAGAAAAGCTATGACAAACCTAGACAGCATATTAAAAAGCAGAGACACTGCTGTACAGACAAAGGTCTGTCTAGTCAAAGCTATGGTTTTTCCAGTAGTCATGTATGGATATAAGAGTTGGACCATAAAGGCTGAGCACTGAAGAATTGATGCTTTTGAACTGTGGGGTTGAAGACTTTTGAGAGTCCCTTGGACAACAAGATCAAATCAGTCCACCCTAAAGGAAATCAGTCCTGAATATTCATTGGAAGGACTGATGCTGAAGCTGAAACTCCAATACTTCGGCCATCTGATGGGAAGAACTGATTCATTGGAAAAGACCATGATGCTGGGAAAGATAAAAGGCAGGAGGAGAAGGGGACGACAGAGGATGAGATGGTTGAAGGGCATCACTGACTCGATGGGCATGAGTTTGAGCAAGCTCTGGGAGTTGGCGATGGACAGGGAAGCCTGGTGTGTTGCAGTCCATACGGTTGTAAACAGTGGGACACAACTGAGTGACTGAACTGAATTGAGCAAGTCCTTGGTTACCAGAGCAAGACCCAGATTTTCACATGGCCAGTCCCTCCCATCAAGAAGCTTACATAAGCCTCTTAGCCTCATTCATTAGAGGGCAGACAGAAGAAGTAAGAAGCAGCACAGTCTCACAGCAGCTAAAAGAAAATCCATATTACAGAAAGTTAATCATGATGAAAAAGCAGAAAGTTATATCCTAGAGGAGGGGACAAGATAAAATCTCATAAAATAATTAAATGAAGTAGAGATAGGCAACCTTCCAGAAACAGAATTCAGAATAACGATAGTGAAGATGATCCAGGATCTAAGGAAAAGAAATGGAGGCAAAGATTGAGAAGATGCAAGAAATGTTTACCAAAGACCTACAAGAGCTAAACAACAAACAAACAGAGATGAATAATAAACTGCTGCTGCTGCTAAGTTACTTCAGTCGTGTCCAACTCTGTGCAACCCCATAGATGGCAGCCCACCAGGCTCCCCCGTCCCTGGGATTCTCCAGGCAAGAACACTGGAGTGGGTTGCCATTTCCTTCTCCAATGCATGAAACTGAAAAGTGAAAGTGAAGTTGCTCAGTCGTGTCCAACTCTTAGCGACCCCATGGACTGCAGCCCACAAGGCTCTTCCATCCATGGGATTTTCCAGGCAAGAGTAGTGGATGCCATTGCCTTCTCTGGAATAATACAATAGGAGGAATCAACAGCAGAATAACTGAGGCAGAAGAAGGGATAAATGACCTGGGGGACAGAATGGTGGAAATCACTGCCACAGAAAAGAATATAGAAAAAAAGAATGAAAAGAAATGAAGACAGCCTAAGAGACCTCTGGGACAACATTAAACACACCAACATTCACATTATAGGGGTCCCAGAAGGAGAAGAGAGAAAGGAACTGAGAAAATATTTGAAGGGAAAATAGCTGAAAACTTCTTGAACATGGGAAAGGAAATAGTCAATCAAGTCCAGGAAGCAAAGAGAAAGGAAGCACAGAGAAAGGATAAGTCCAAGAAAGAACACACTGAGACACATAGTAATCAGACTGACAAAGACAGAGGTTAAATATTAAAAGCAACAAGGGTAAAACAAAAAAATAACATACAAGGGAACTCCCATCAGGCTATCAGCTGATTTCTCAACAGAAACTCTGCAAGCCAGAAGGGAATGGCATCATATATTTAAAATGATGAAAGAGAAGACCCTACAACCAAGAATACTCTACCCAGAAAGACTCTCCTTGAGACTTGATGGAGAAATCCAAAGCTTACCAGATAAGTAAAGGTTAAAAGAATTCAACACCATAAAACCAGCTTTACAACAAACGCTAAAGCAACTTCTCTAGACAGCAAACACAAGAGAGGGGAAAGACCTACAGAAAATAAACCCAAAACAATTAAGAAAACAGTAATAAGATCATACATATGGATAATTACCTTAAATGTAAATGGATTAAATGCACTAACCAAAAGACACAGACTGACAGGGTGGATGAAAACATGTACATGTATGCACTTCCACTTACTGCATCACTCTGCTTGACACCCCCAAATTATACATAATTATTTTATATTGTTAAGTTAATCATGTTCCCATTATAGCTTGCACTTATAATTATCCTTTATTTTTTATCAGGCTATTGATTGTGAAAAATGATAAAAATCTTTTACTATTGTGATCATGTAACTATTACTCATTTAATACCATTGTATCATGATTGATCAACAGAAAAATAGTAGAATTCTGCATCACCACAACTAGGATCTAATAGGAAAATCTGTAATCACTTTTGAAAATCCAGATGCATATCAGAATTATCTTGAAATTTTCTAAAAATTACGAATGCTCTGCTATTGCTTTTTTTCCTCCGGAGCTCCAGATATGTTTCTAATGAGCAGTCATGTTTAAAAACAACTGGACAATATGAAAACCTTTTACTTTTATCTACTTTGTTTCACTTTTTCTATTTCATATTCAGTGCTCCCATTTCATTTAGTTTATGCTCTCTAGTTTCTCCATCCCTTCTTCTTTTTTTGATGTTCTTTCTCAAGCCTTTATCAAGTGTAGTAGAAAAGCTTTTGTATATATATATATAAATATGTATAATATATATATTTTAGAAAACTTATGAATTTTTGCCTAACTAAAAAAACATTATGACATTTTGATTCTACTTGTTTGACTTAGTATGAACAGAATGCTAGATTTCTAATTAAAGAAAAGATATGCAACAAGAAACAAAGGTTTACTGTATAGCATAGGGAACTATAGTCAATGTCTTGTAATAACTTATGATGGAAAATAATTTCAAAAATAATATATGTGTATTTATATAACTGAATCACCTTAATGTGTACCTGAAACATTGTAAGTCAACTATACTTCAATTATATATATATATGAAGTAGCCCTCCTGTTAGACCCACCTCACAGTATTTTTGTCCATCTTTGCACCCAGTATGTTTTTTTACTAGCATATACTAAAGTCATTAGTTATATATACATATATATTTTTTTAATCTGTCTCTCCTGAGACTGTAAGCACCAAGAAGGCAGTGACTACATCTCCCTTAACCACTACTGTATCACCACTGACTAGCATAATCCCTGGTATATACGCAGCATTCAATAAATGTTTGTTGAAAGAATGAAATACAATGCGTGTACTGTAATAGCCTCCTAATTCCCAGGTGGTGCTAGTGGTAAAGAACCTGCATGGAAATGCAGGAGACATAAGAGACAGGGTTTTGATCCCTAGGGAAGGAAGATCCCCTGGAGGAGGGCGAAGCAACCCACTCCAGTATTCTTGCCTAGAGAATCCTATGGACAGAGGAGCCTGGCATGTTGAGCAGTCCATGAGGTCGCAAAGAGTCAGGCACAACTGAAGCAACTTTGCATCCACCCAGTCCTCTGTTTCAGTTTCCCGTTTGTTTTTATGATGCCCTGGGTATCATGAGAACAGATATATGATGGAGGACCATATAACAAACCACATGATGTATACATAGGGCTTCCCAGGTGGCGCTAGTGGTAAAGAATCTGCCTGCTAATGCAGGAGACTCAAAAGATCCCTGGGTCAGGAAGATCCCCTGCAGTAGGAAATGGCAACCCACTCTAGTAGTCTTGCCTGAAAAACTCCATTAACAGAGGAGTCTGGTGTTCTACAGTCCATGGGGTCGCAAAGAGTCAGCCACAAGTGAGCACACACACACACATATCATCTTTTATATCAATTACCGTATAAAACCAGAACCTATCATTCATGTATTAGGTGAAAGGATAAAGAGGAGAATTTAAATTTACTCTTAAACACCAAAAAGAGTAACAAAGACTTCTAAGAACTAGTTGTCAAGAATACGAAAGAATTATTTAGCACAAGAAAGCTGGTAATAGGCACACATCTGAGAAGTTAAAAGTCACTCAAATAGTAAAGCCAATGAGCATGAAGACATATGTTTCTAAATTTGATGCAGTGCTCAGAGCTGATCATTTCAGTTTTTCTAAGGCAACTCAGTCTCTCCTTTTTGATTAAAAATAAAGAGTAGTGTTCACTCAGAATGAAAAAGTCTGCCTCACTTTTGCTGACAGACAATAAAGACTGGAGGGAGGGGCATTTTATACAATTGTTTTTCTCAAAAAGTAGGAAAGATAGGCATGCCTTAGGCATGTATAGATACAGCACCTGCCAGTTGAAGGTACTCCAGCCAAAATAACTAGGACTTAGAAACAAAAAATTCAAAGTTAAAGTTCCGATAAGAAGCTAAAGGTTGTGCTGAGAGGAAAATGGAACTAAACCATAAAGACCAGGGATTTAATATCACATAGGGGAGAAAATTTATGTCACTAACTTCTTGTACATGAGGAGCTGGGACTGAGTTCCCTGAGAACAATAGGAATCTGAAAATGTGGTCCTATCTGGAAAATTAGGTCTAGAGAACCTTCAGCCACTTGCTGTGGTATGTGACAGGGAAATAAGCTAACCATGTGACAGGGAACTAAGCAGTGGGTAGAAGAGTAGAATGTCATGTCTAACCAACCTTTGTGGGAAAACTATATAGAAAAATCAATACAAAAGCTAGTAAAACTTCTTAGAGGCAGAAAAACAGAAACTGCTCCATATGGTATCTCTACAACCATGAGTATCTGGAACTTTCGAAAAAAACAATTTCTTCTGAAGGTAAGCTCCCAAGTAGAAATTATAAATCCTGTGAACAAACCAACCACACTAAGAGAAGAAATAACAAAGGATGGAATTTATACTTTAAGAACTACAGATACCAGAATAATCAGAAGGAAATTTTCAAATAAATATGGCCAATAATCCAAGATATGAAGAAAAGAATAGACACCATAAAACAAGGGGGGAAGGATGGATAGATTAGGAAAAGAAAACAAGCAGTATATGTAGCTAACTGCCATACTAGATTATCTTTAGGGGACAGGGACTCAATCTCACTCATTTTTTTGTCACCATGCAGTATGTAGACAGACGGGGATAGTGAAGCACAGGGAAGCCTGACATGCTGCAGTCCATGGGGTCACAAAGAGTTGGACACAACTGAGCAACTAAACAAGTATCTAGACAGAGTATTATGCACAGCAGACAATTTTTATTTAACTGAATTATATTCTATGCCCATATTTTAATGTTACCAATCTTAAGAAAAATAAAAGTTTACCAAGAATTTTTTTTTTAACCTTCAGCTAAACTGATTAGAACCCACTCTAGTACTCTTGCCTAGAGAATCCCAAGGACAGAGGAGCCTGACAAGCTAGAGTCCACAGTCACACAGAGTTGGACATGACTGAGGCGACTAAGCAGCAGCAGCAGCTGACTGATTAGAAAAAAATAAGGAAAACAGAAATTAAGAATGAGAGAGGGGATCTCACTACAGATTCTATAAATATTAATAGGATAAGTGGCTGTTAAGAACAACTTTATGTTAATAAATTCTACAACTTAGATGATATGGACAATTTCCTTGAAAGATTCAAACTACTAAAGCTCAGTCAAGAAGAAATAGATAACTTTAATAGCCCTGTATTTACCAAAGAAGTTAAATTTGTAGTTAAAAAACAAAACAAAAAAACCTCACAAAGAAAACTCCAGGAAACTATTCTTAATGACAGTCTTTAAATTCCATATCATCATATTTGTATTAAAACATGATCAATGATGTTAAAGATATAGGGAATTTAGTCAAAATAAACCAATGATAGAATGTGTGTGTATTGTAAGAATTACTTTTTCTTGCTCACTTCCATAATATTGGACAAAGTATACATGACAGTGAAGGGTAGCAGAATGTGTCACCCCAGGATATGCCACTTTGACATAAGGATTATTTTGAGCTGGTGACAATGAAAAAGAAGGATGCAGGAGAAAATCTCTGTTTCCTGCCTCCACACACACATCTCCTGCCTGCCACACACACACACACAGGAAAATCAGGATGACTTTCAATCACTGGAGACAACACTGAACTTTTATCAGCCTAGAAAGAGCAACTGAAGAATTTATGGAATAAACCTCACTAATGGGCTTTTACCTTCCATTAATTCTCCCCATACATTTATTTACCTTATCACAATTTGCTGTGCCTAGAAGCTCAAAGTCCCTTTCCTTCATCTTGTCACTTCTCTACAAAATGTATTCTTCACTTGTTAGGATGCTATTAAACCCCACTTTCTAACCACCCTTTTGAGTTACTCACCACTGAATACTCCCTTGAGTATGCACATGTTAATAAACTTGTTTGTTTTCCTCTTGTTAATCTGTCTTTTGTCAGTCTAATTCACTGGGCCCCAGTCAGAGAACTTGGGAGTGTGAACAAAATAAAGTCCTTCCTTTCCTACAACAGGCACATTTAATAAAAAGAATGTCACAGGGAGACTTTGAAAGACCAAATGTTATTAACCAATTCATAAAATTCTTCATACTGCAAAAAATAAATCCACTAGAAGAGCATTTAAACAAAACATGAACACCTATCAGAAAAATATGTACTCATTATGTTTTAAATATAAATAATGGTTGTATATTGAATATAATGTACTGATATTAAGAAATAATACTTAAAAAGCATTCAGATCTACACACAGAATGTACACCCAAATTATTTATGTGCTTCACACCACAGGCTCACGAACTTTCTGTCTCTGCTGTATATTGTTTTCCTCCATTATGTCCTTTATTATTAGAAATACAGTAAGTTGTTACTCTTTTCACTAATGTCAGTGTTATGTTTGTTATAATCTTGTTAAATTTTTGCCCCCTTTTCTCCCTTAATACTAAGACATCTGTGGCATGAATTCTGCTGGCTACTTTAATCTTTTTTTTTTTTTTAACTGGCATAAGTCTGTACAAGGTTTATTTATCAGTTCCATGGAGAGTAGGTAATCTTTCCGATAGAAAGATTTAGTTTTAAAGCTTCACCATTTTGAGAAACTTTTACATGTGTGTCTTGCTGTTTTGTTGACCTCTCACTCATTTGCAGTATTCACATCACAAATTCTAATCACAAGCTATAAAAGAATCAGAAAAAGAAGAGAAGGTGAATCGGGGTAGAGGAAAATGACCCATAACAGGCTGATAAGAGGGAAGTACGGAAGAATGAAATAGCTCAGAAAAACCTGAGCAGCACAGATTATCTGTATTGCTGTTGTTCAGTTGCTAAGTCATATTTGACTCAGCAACCCCATGGACTGTAGCCCACCAGGCTGCTCTGTCCTCCAGTATCTCATGGAGTTTGCTCAAATTCATGGTTATTGTGTTGGTGATGTTATCTAACCATCTCAACCTCTGCCAACCCCTTCTCCTCCTGCCCTCAATCTTTCCCAGCATCAGGGTCTTTTCCAATGAGTTGGCTATTTGCATCAGGTGGCCAAAGTACTGGAGCTTCAGCTTCAGCATCAGTACTACCAATGAATATTCAGGATTGATTTCCTTTAGGATTGACTGGTTTGATCCACTTGCAGTCCAAGAGATTATCTTTATGATCTTGGGTAAATGAGAAGGTAAGGAGGAGAGCCGAACAATTGATGCTTTTGAACAGTAGTGTTCGAGAAGACTCTTGACAGTCCCTTGGACTGCAAGGAGATCCAACTTCAACAAAATGAAAAGAGAACTTACAAAATAGGAAAAAAATATTTGGAACAACATATATGATAAGGGGTTAATATCTAAAATATATAAGGAATGCATGCATGTAAGTCAACAGCAGAAAACCAAACAACCCAATTAAAAAATGGGCAAAGGACGTGAAAAGCTATTTTTCCCAAGAAGACATATAAATGGTCAACAGTTATATGAAAAGGTGATCAATATTGCTCCTCTGTCCATGGAATTCTCCAGGCAAGAATACTGGGGTGGGTTTGCCATTCCCTTCTCGAGGGGATCTTCCTGACCTAGGAGTCGAACCCAGGTCTCCTGCATTGCAGGCAGATTCTTTACCCTCTGAGCCACCAGAGAAGCCCCACTAATCATTAGGGAAATACAAATCAAAACTACAATGTGATTATCATCATATACCTGTTCTGTTCAGTTCAGTTCAATTGCTCAGTCGTGTCTGACTCTTTGCGACCCCATGAATCACAGCACGCCAGGCCTCCCTGTCCATCACCAACTCCCAGAGTTCACTCAAACTCATGTCCTTCGAGTCGGTGATGCCATCCAGCCATCTCATCCTCTGTCGTCCCCTTCTCTTCCTGCCCCCAATCCCTCCCAGCATCAGGGTCTTTTCAAATGAGTCAACTCTTCACATGAGGTGGCCAAAGTATTGGAGTTTCAGCTTCAGCATTAGTCCTTCCAATGAACACCCAGGACTGATCTCCTTTAGGATGGACTGGCTGGATCTCCTTGCAGTCCAAGGGACTCTCAAGAGTCTTCTCCAACACCACAGTCCAAAAGCATCAATTTTTCGACACTCAGTTTTCTTCACAGTCCAACTCTCACATCCATACATGACCACTGGAAAAACCATAGCCTTGACTAGACAGACCTTTGTTGGCAAAGTAATGTCTCTGCTTTTTAATATGTTATCTAGGTTAGGATGGCTATTATAAAAAAGTCAAAAGACAGGAGGCCTTGGCAAGCATGTAAAGAAAAGGGAATCCCTGTACACTGTTGGTGGGAATGTAAATTGGTACAGCTACTATGGAGAACAGTATGGAGGTTCTTCAAAAACTTAAAAATAGAAGTACCATATAGTTCAGTAATCCAACTTCTGCATATATATCCAAATGACAAGAAATCAATATTTTATAAAGGTATCTGCACCCCCATATCCATTACAGCATTATTCACAGTAGGCAAGACATGGAAAAAAACTGTTATTTACAGATGAATGCATCAGGAAAATTTTGTATATAAAGTACACATACACACATACATACACATAGCACTCTTTGGTGCTATGAGTTCAATTTTTTTTCATTTCACATATAATTGAGATCATGAAATATTTGTCTTTCTGTGTCTGGCTTCTGAGCGTAATGTCCTCTGGGTTCATTCATGGTGTTACAAATGGCAGGATTTCCTTCTCTTCTAAGGCTGAATAATATTCTGTTTCACTTATGTGTGAAATGAAAAAAAAATTGAATTCATATCACCAGAGAGTAGACAGCTGGTTACCAGAGTTCTGGGTGAATATTGCATAGAAGAAAATGGGAGATTTTGATCAAAGGGCACAAACTTTCAGTTGTAAGATGAATAAGCTCTAGAAACCTAATAATCCGGATGGTGACCACAGTTAATAATAATGTATTATACACTCAAAATTTGCTTAAAGAGTTATCTCAAATATTCTCACCACACATACACACAGAGGGTAATTCTGTGAGACGATGAATTGTTAATTAGTTTGATTATGCTATTCATTTAATAATATATGAATTTATCAAAAGATCACATTGTATAACATAATAAATATGCTATTTTTGTCAATCATAACTCAATAAAAAAATACAGTGAGTAGTATACGGTGGCAGAGTCTTAATGCCACCAAAAGGTGTCCATTTTCCTCAATGCTTTTATCTTAATTTCAATATGCTCAGAGTTCTGATTAGAAGATACTGGAACTAAAGATTTACAATGTAAATAAAAGTAATCATACATTAAAAATACAAGACTATCTGGGTGATAAATCTTTGTGTACTTGCAGATCCTCTCAACACCAGAACACTGCATACCATTTCATGCATGTTAATCACTAACTGTGTTGATTCGCTTCATTCATGTCTGACTCTTATAACCCTAGGGACTATAGCCTGCTAGGTGCCTCTGTCCATGGGATTCTCCAGGCAAGAATACTGGAGTAGACTGTCATGCCCTCCTCCAGGGGAATCCTTCTAAGCCAGGGATCAAACCTCCATCTTCTGTATTGCAGGCAGATTCTTTACCCCCTGAGCCATCTGGGAACCATGCATTTAACCACTATCTATATCCTGATCACTTTCAAATGTCTATCTCTAGCTTTCTCTGTCTTTTGGATAGGTATCAAAACCTTATTATGACTAAACCTGAACTACAGATATCCCCAACTCCCAAACTCAGTCCTTCCACAGTCTTCTCCATTCAATTGATGGCAAATCCATCTTATTTCACTTGCTCTATTCACAACCTTTGGAGTCATTTTGTTTTCGTTTATTTTTATTAGTTGGAGGCCAACCATTTCACAACATTGCAGTGGGTTTTGTCATACATTGACATGAATCAGCCATGGAGTTACATGTATTCCCCATCCCGATCCCCCTGGAGTCATTTTTGAAGAATCATACTAACACACACCTCATCCTATTTATAAGCAAATTCAGATGGTTTAATCTCTCTACTTTTCAGAGGGTCCGCCACTCATCCTAATTGATGCTAATATCTTTCTTCACTTGATCAACTTCAATTGTCTCCTGATCCCCCACTACTCTTTCCATATAGCAATCCATTTCTCCACTCGGCAGTCTGAATGATTCTTTTAAACATAAGTCAGATTTCATCATTTCCATACTCTCAACCTGCTCCTAGTTTCCCGTCAGACCCTGAATAAAAGCCAAAAGTCCATTCCGGGGCCTACAAGATCATACACGCTCTTGCCTGTGGCTACAGCTCTAATCTCTTTTGCTATCACTTTCCCTGTACCACTCACTGGCTCCCTTATTCTCCTTCAACTACATTATACACTTAGAAGACTCAGGGAATTTTGCATTTGCTGTTTCCCCTGCTTGCAGTGTCCTTGACTGAGATATGAACATGGTTTGTTACTTCACTTTAATCAAGTTGCTGGACAAAGGTTACCTCCACAAAGAAGCCTCCCTGACAACTATACATAATACTACCGAACACTCTGCCATTCTCTATTCTCTTATCTTGCTTTTTCACTCATGACTGAATTGAATTATATGTTTGTCTGTTTTTCCCAAGAAAATGAGAACCTTGTTTATGGATTCTCTATTTGTGAATTTGCCTACTTGCTAAAATTTATATGTTACCCCCATCTATACTTACAGTGATTTTGTGGTCATTCGGAGACATGCATACATGTAGAATGGTAAAAAATTTGAATTCTCATGGGTGAGCGTTTCCAATTGAGGTTGAACAAAGGGATGCTCTGCCTTCTTGTTTCAGCTCTCATACTATAAACAAGTGTCCTTTTGCAATCTATTTAGTAAACACAGTTTTCTCATTTTTGTGTTTTTGGTGGTTTTGCTTCTTAAAATGATCCCTAATAAGAGTGCTAAAGTGCTGTCTAATGTTCCTAAGTGCAAGAAGGCTGTGATATGCCTTAGAGAAAATATATGAGTACTAAATAGGTTTCATCTGGGCGTGAGTTATAGTGCTATTGGCTATGAGTTCAATATTAATGAATCAACTGTATACATAAAATAAGTATCTTTAAACAGAAACACACATAAACAAGATTATGTATTGATTGCTTGATGAAAATTGTGTGACCAAAGGCTCACAGGAACCTAACTCTGTATTTCCCTTAGGGGCAATGATTCAATATTCCCTTATTCAATGTTTATGATGACTTTATAGAACATAACTACCACAAATAAAAAGAATCAATTATATATACCCAGAGGAGACACAGAAAAACTGATAACATGTATTGCTGCTATGTGTATTATAATTAATAAAATTTGATCTTATTGTATATGATTTCATTTAAATTTATTATTAACTTATTATTTGTATTCACCATGTCATTGAATTCATTGAACACTTCATTTTATTCAAAATATATTAATTATGTATATGTTATACAATTCATTAGTTCTCTGAATGCTTAGCTCTTTGAGATATTTCCAATTATTCAGTGTTACAAATAATGTTACAAATGAAATTTTTGTACATAAATCTTGGTATCCATTTCTGATCATCTTCTTAGGACAAATCAAATGTTTGCAATTAGTTTGATGCTCTTGACACATTTTGCTTTCTGAAAAATTGAGGTCACCTTGAACTTGTGCCATTAATGCATAAGTATCTCCCCTATACCACCTGTGGCAGCACTGAATGTATGATAGTTTTCTTTTTTTAATTTTGTCATTACAATAGCTGAACACTTGCACATTATGTTTTAAGTGTATTTCTTCCGTAACTGATGAGGCTGAACATTTTTGTTACATTTGTCTTCTGAGAACATTCAGTCCATGTATCATTTGTGCAAGCTTTCCTGGTGGCCCAGTGTAAAGACTCCACCTGCAAATGCAGGAGTCCTAAGTTTGATCTCTGGCTCAGGAAGATCCCCTAGAGAAGGAAATGGCAACTTTCTCCAGTATTCTTGCCTGGGAAATCACATGAAGAGAGGAGCCTGGTGGGCTACAGACAAAGGGGGTCACAAAAGTGTCAGACACAACTTAGTGACTAAACAACAACAACAACCATTTGCACAAATGGATGGCACATGTATTAGAAGTATTTCTAATGAATTTCTAAGTAAGTTGGGATATTAACTGAAATAATTAATAGAAGTTTAAGAGAGAACATTTTCCTTTGAAGAATTCCTATTCAGTGGGATTTCTACTAGTAAAAGATGCATGAATAAATGTCCAAATTAATTTAAAGCATGTCCACACTTCCATAGAATAGATAACTGAAGAAAAGTGATATATTTAAAATAAGGGACATACATGTGCAACTCAGCAATGCAAATCTTTATACTATTAAATAGACAAGTGTTTAGTTGGCTATCATATCCCTCAAGAAGGGTGGGCAATGGAGATATTTATTCTTTGTTCATCGTCACAGGCTGTGTTACTATTCCCTGTGAAAATGCAGAAGGAAAAATCAATTGAATGAAACCCTAAATCCTAACAATGCCATGTTATATATTTAAAAGTTTACTACAGTTTTAAAGTAAACTAATAACTGTATGATTTCATTGGGGGTTTATAATTATACTAATTAATGTTCCCATTAAAATATACAGTATGCCAAGGTTTATATTGCTTTCTTGGTTTATCTTAAATTTACAAATAAAAATGTTATATCTTTTTCAACTATGTTTTTGATTTTACCCTCAGGGTTCTTATAATGAAAAGAACAAGGGATACAGAAGTAGCTAAAATTGTAACTATTTAGAAAATTCAATAAAACTATATGCTCTTTCTTGTCTTCCATGTTTACACATACTAAGGACAAAGATATCATGTCAAAAATATAATATTGAAAATTTTGTGATCAACACTTAAATGTGGAATAATGATTATTCCATCAAAGTTTAGAGATGTGATTCAAAATCAGATGAGCCTAAGTAATCATGTTTTTAGAGTAATTTGTTAAAGACTACAAGATGGAAAAAAGTAAAAGAACATGTAAAAAAAATAAAATTAATGACATAATATTAATACATTATTTCAGAGTGCTTTATGTTTAATAAGTGAATTTTGACCTTCATTTTTAAAATGGGACTGAACAAACAAAATACCTGATCAAAATCACCTGGAAAGCTTGAATAATAAATCACTGTTTATATATAACACTTTTCTCTTACTGCATGTCCATATAGAATACCTAGTTCTTATCATAATCACCTGAGGGATAAATATGACCATCTCTATTTTTCAAATTAAGAAATATTATTGTGCAATGAGGAAACAGGCACTGAGAGGTTAAATGGCAAAACTATCATTCACTGAGTAGATAGTAACAAAGTTCAAACAAAAAAATATATATGTTATGATTCTCATCCTTGGCCATATTATTTCCAGCATGTGTTTCTTTCAGATATGACTGTACCAGAATTATTTGCCACAGAGCTATCATTAATAGCTCCCATTAGGAGTCAGTTTTTTCCCTCTCTCAATGCATCTGCTAATAAAAATGCCAGCTCCATTCCGATTGTTTAACATGGAAATACTCTAAAGGAGTTTGGATCATATAAAATTAGAATAAGAAAATATTATGTTTGCTATTTACTATAATTTACTGCATCAACTTGCAGAATCCAAACTCCAGAAAAAGACCCAGTTCAGTTCAAGAAATCACACCAGCTGTGTAGTCCCTGTGACTTGGTCCTTGTGTTCAAGCCATATTTGAAATATGTAAGAAGTGGAAAATAGAGGCAACTTATTAGGTAGATCTGACACTGTTCTTTACTCTTCCCAAATCCCCAGCCCTCACATTCCTAAACCAGGTTAATCCTTACTGATGAACCCATCAGAAGAACTGGTAGTGGTAAAAACTGCAATGACCTTGCTTACCAGATTCTACTAATTTCCCCTAGTGGTACAAGGGAATCTCCAATCAGGACAGTAGCTGCCTCTTCCTGTGACTCTGCTGTGGCTACAGAGAACTGGCTTTTTCTTCATTTCCTTCATTCTTCCCTCTTCTCTTATTCTCCCTCTCTATATTGATATTACTACTTAACATCAATCCTTGAACCTCTTACATCAAATATGTCCCTGTATTTTACTTCAGGAGTCAATCACATTATAACATTTGCTGTATGAATATTCACTTTTCAACTAGCAAGCTTGAATCCACAATTAGATTAAAATGAGCAATATTTCCACATATCCTCTTCCCTGACATTGAAGCAAAGACACAATGATAACAATGACAGCAATGACAGGTTTTTGGTGAAAATTATAACTCAGCATGTGCTCAGGACATGTTAAGATTCAACGACATACTAGACAACATAATACTGACAACAGCTATGGAAAAGATCACCCTGAATGCTTACATGGTAGAAAACGTGCTTGATTTATCTTTTCTTCTTAATACTAGAACCTATCCATTCACTCTCAGACTAAAAGACACTTTGATAAAATCCTTAAGTGACATACAACTTGCCAAAAAACAGTAATTATTTACAAAACCATCAGATCAACTCTGAAAGCAGTTATTTACACAATGCATGGGATCATTAAGCACAGGTAAAAACATGAGGACCTTTTGAATTAACATGTAATACCCTTCTCACTTTTCATCACTCATTACACATTTTAAAAATACAAATGACTGGCTTTTAAAAAATGCCTTGTTGAACCATACATCCATGGTGCACAGGTGACCTGTTGAATGCATTTTCACAAACTGAAAACACCCATGTCACCAGCATCCAGATCAAGCAACAGAATGTTACCAGAATCCCAGAGGCCCTCACGTGTTCCATTCCAGACAATAACCCACCCTCAAAATAACAATTTACAATGATTTCTAACACCATAGATTAGTTTGGCCTTAAATTGCTACTTTTAAAGAAAAAATTTGAAAACTGCGACTAATGTATAAAGCTGAATTAAACATCTGCAGATATATTTTAGTTATTTTAAGTACCCAGAAAGTTTCACAGGGGTTAAAGATAGCCAAGATCAGGTGGAGGTTTCAAAATCACTCACTGAGCTGAATTTACTATGCCAGTAGGCTGTTAGCATCTCCCTTGAAAAAGCAGACTTATGATAACATACATTATTTCAGGAAGCATCACATCAGGATACAGCCATTATGCAAAAGAGTTTTAGGATATTGTAATGCAAAGAGTATATGATCAAGGACCAAACTAAGAAGAGGGGAAGTGAGAGACCCCTGAAAGCCAAAACAATTGGGGAAGGGCTGAGAGAAGAGGGAACGCTATTTTTCCTAACAGAAAGTTCTCCCTCTTCTCTCAGCCCTTCTGAACATACCTGCCAATGTAGGAGACCTAAGAGATCTGGGTTCGATCCCTGGGTCAGGAAGATCCCCTGGAGGAGGGAATGGCAACCCACTCCAGTATTCTTGCCTGGAGAATTCCATGGACAGAGGAGCCTGGCTGGCTTCAGTTCATGGGGAAGCACAGAGTTGGACACGACTGAAATGACTGAGCACGCAAGTATGCAGGTGCTGAGACAGGCTGGGCAAGAATGTGGGTATGAGACAGATGAGCTATGCATACAATTCTCCAGCAGAGATTCTGGGTTCCAGAAGCTAAAGTACCCTGACAAATGCCTATAGGTCTATAAAAAAATGTTGACTTATATTGAAGCATTTTACTCAAATCCAAATGACCATGGTCTCTGCTTCCTTTCACTGTTCCCTGAAGATAATGTTTTTAACATAGTTTTCTCTAGAAATTAAAATGAATTAGATGGTTTACATGTAATGAATTCAACACACTGGTTGGTAATGATTAGATCACTCATCAGCAAGAAAACATGACTTTCTGTCCTAAGTCCTTTTGACATTTCAGGTTGAAAATATATTTTCTATGCATGTGTTGGACTGCTGATAATTTGAATTCTTTTAAAGAAATTCACTTTGTTTAAGAGAAATTGGGGTGACATGGTGAGAGTAAAGAAAAAAGAAGTATATCATAGAGGAAAATTTATGAACTGGATTCCTCAAAACTTAAAATTTAATATTCTTCTAAATTTTTATAAGATATATACGGTGTCAATATGACAGAAGACAACTCATTCAGCAAAATTACTTGAAATGGTGTAGGAAAAGTCCAAATAAAGCTAAACAATTTAATTTTTTAATTAAAATGACGTAGTAGTATGATACATACTCGATTTTACTCAGACTACTAATACCTAAGTAAAGTCAATCCTGTTGACATTTCGTAACATTGGTTTATCATCATTCTGTGCTTCTAAGATCAGAGCAAAACTCAAAGTTTAAATCTGTTTGGAAATCTGATGGGTTCATACATCTTGGGTCCTATTAGTCACTGTACCTTGAATGCATTAAACACAGTAGGGTTTTGTTCCATAACTCAAAAGATTTTTCAATAAAATATCTAGTAGACACTATGAAAGTAATTTTTTTCAACCATTAGAATAAAAGAAGTTTCAGCAGTTAGTTAGATATTACATTAAGACAGTTGGCTGCCATTATTTCCTATGAGACTTTTAATCTTTACTGTTCACCATAAACCTTTACAGGTTTTGGCCACCATAAGTTTAGATCTTCTCCATTAAAAGCTTGTTTCCAAGTTTAACTTTCTCCTTGAGAAAAAGTAAAACATGGGCCAGGAAATACTGTTAAGCCCTGGTGTTCTCTTTATTTCAACTTATTTTGTTTCTCCTCTTGTACTTAGAGTAAACAAATTTTCAGGTTGCTATTCTCAACTTGCCAACTTCCCAAAATGCCATATTTTGAAATGTATGTGTACTAAAAAGACACAAAGATTCAATGTAATAAATTTATTGAACAGTTACTTCTCTCTGAGCGTATATACTTCTCTCTGAGTTGCTGTGCTACCTCTGAGTCTGTTGGGGCACACGGGGCATATTCCTTGGCACTTATGAACTCAACCTAGGAGGTATAGAGAGAAGAATACATGAAATACAAAAATGCAAATGTGGTAGGTGCTGTATTACTAATAAGGCTAAAGTGCTGCTGTGACTCAGAGAAAGGAAAGGGTAATTCCATCAAAACGGGGCTAGAGAAATTGGACCACGATACAGATGAAGTGGCATTTATATTCCAGTAAATTTTTATTTGGTTAGTGTTGATTTTCTCCATGTTTTCCAATATGTAAATATGAATCTCTGTTGTATATTTTAGACCACAAAAGAATTAAAGTGGAACTGAAATGTATGTGATAAAATAATAGACAAAAGGTCTGCAAACTTTCATTGACTGTGTGATTGTGGGCAATACCTTCATCATTCTAGGCCTCAGTTTGTTCAACTGCAAAATGATGAATTTTGACTAAATGCCATCTTGGGTCTCTTTCGGCAGGGACTAGATTAAATCTAAACTTTCTGTCAGCTCTGGAGTTTTGGAATTTTTTTTTTCCTCCAGTTTTATTTTTTTCGCTCCCTCATTCCCCCAACTTTTTAAACTCTATGACTTTAGTTTTTTCTTTTTCTTCATTTGATAGATTTTTTCCCCCTAAAGTATTTCCTCTAATCTAAACTGTCATCATTATTAATCTTCTGAAGAATTCAGAATGGATAAACAGCTAATCAGAGTTACCAATCTGACATGGAAAGATGGCAGACAGCAAAAGGTATGGTTGGTCACTAAAATTTATAATAGTGGATTTAAATCATAGGAAACTAGCACTGTTTATAGAAAACTTAACCCGCTTTTATCTTATACGATGGTACTAATTTAACTGAAAGGAAACCCATTTCGGATTTATGCAAAAATTTAGGATTAATAGTGCCTTCAAATATATTAATATTATTTTCTGTTCTTGAATGGAATAGCTTTAATTAAGTTTTGCTAATCCTTTTGCTTTAATCCCTGGAGCTGACTTATAAAACACTAAGGTTTTAAATCAAACTACAAAAATCATCAAAGCTGAAAGTTATAGTGATAGCCACGGGAAGAGGGGGCAGGGGGGAAAACAATACAGGATTTATAAACTAGGTCTAGCAAACTAGCAATGCTTTAGACAACAGATCTATAGGTCTATTAGATATAATTCTATATATAAAATCTTTAAAATTAGTCATTGGGGGAAAGGTAATGGTGATTTATCAAATATATTTTCAGTATTTTACAGGCATTAGATTCTCTATAGCAACAACTTTTATTTTTCTTTCTAAAGACTCATCGGTATGTCAAACATGAAGGAGAGGATCTGGAGATTTATCATTTAACCTAGAAGAAAATGACCACAGAAATAGTATTTTATTAATCCCCCTGGTAATAAAATTACAATGTACTATTCGATTCTGAACTTCATAAGAGTGATGAGGTGATCTGTTTAGAAGGCACTCTCAACCCTCACTCTGCCTGCTTGCCTCCACCCTGCCTAGAATAATAACTAAATAGATAAATAAGTGAAACCAAAGCAAAACAAAACCACTTTCAGATTCTTTAGGCAATGCTTCATAAACTTTACCCACCCAAGTGCCCCTAATGAAAGAGAAGATTGAATACGCTCCCCTAGGGATCTGCAGCAAGTGTGACATTTCTTTGAAGTCATCTGTTTTATTTTAAAAATTCATGTGAGTTTTGCATTCCACTCCATAACATATATCTGTTTTATGTAAAAATGATGTGGTTTCCCCCAATATCTTTGAGTTGCAGAGCTCTAGGAAAATATGCTAAGTTTATACCATCGCCTTTCATCGTTCAAGATGCACATAAATTTTAGAAGGTTAGCTTTACAAGGAACCAAGGCAGTTACAAGATACATTTTTCCATGGATCCCACATATTTCCTACTTTTAGTTTTCTTTTCACTTCAAGGTAATTTTTTTTCCCTTTGTCAGTTACTTTGAGGTATATACCTTAAGTAATGAGCTGAAATACATTTATTTGCTATTCCAGACAGAAGAGATCCTTATTCTATTAAAATAGGTACACAGGTTTTAATAATCAAAAAACCTAGAAGGGGGAGGAATACATACATACACTACTATATATACAAAAGATAAACAACAAGGGTTTATATGACGAAGACTATATTCAGTATCTTATAACATATAATGGAAAGTAATCTGAAAAAATATACACATATATAATTGAATCACTCTGCTGTATAGCTGAAACTAACACAATATTGTTAATCAACTATACTTCAATAAAAAATGAAAATCAGGATTTTCAAAGGTGTAGGAAGAAAACAGAAAACACAAAAGATAGATATTAGTAGTCATACAATCTTTCTTTAAATATGAAAAATATAAAAATAATATAAAAATCATTAACTAGTTTCAACTTTCCTGTTCCAATACAGTTTAAAAAGAAAGGTACTTTTTTTCTTTGTATAAGCAGTAATTTCACAAGGAGATAGGCCATAATTATAAAAAATAATTACTATATAGTGTTGACCTACTTTTATTGTTGCTGGTTGGCTGTGAATATAGATATGCTAGCTATATCCACAGTATTGGAGGTGACAGAATATGATTCAAACAGGACTGAAATCTGTATTAAGCAAATAAACATGCTAAACTTAAGTACCAAGGGAAAGTATTTAACTACAAAGAAGAAACTGGCTTGACCTTTCACACCACGTTCTGTTTTTTTCTTGCAGTCTAATTTCACAAGTATTTTCTAATAAGGGCTTAGTAGTAACACATTAAAAAAAAAATAAGGAAATGTATGCCGAACAGTGATTTGACAAATGTTATGTGTCTTAGAGGACACGGCACTTGAGATTCTGAGGCACAGGATGTAGCATGATACACAGAGTTGGCATTATTAGAAAGGAATAAAAATGGCTCAAGAGAAACTATGTCTGGGAACACTGAAAGAAAACTAGCAGGAAATGAAAGGGGGATGCAAGTAAGTGGAATGTATGTAAGAACTTCTTGAGTTGAGAACTCTGAGTCTAAATTTTATAGGGAAAGAAAAAGAACTAGTCACAATAACTTGACAGGGGATTGCTGAAGCCCAAACAGTAAGAAAGGAAGATTTCTTGCAATAGTCTTTTGAATACAATGACATTCATTTCATGAATACATGAAAGCAGAAATAAGCAAAATATATCAGAGAGGTTTTGCTCTTAAAATGGATAGGAAGAAAGAAGTTGGTGAAATTGTAAAATAAAACTATGTAAAGATTTGCCAAAAGCCCAGAGGTAGCAAACAGAACTGAGTATAACACATACTTGGCTGAGAATGGAGGGATTATAGGTAGCCTTATAATTACTCTCCTCTAACAAGACAAAAGTAACAACTATAATATTCATTAAATTAAAGGAGTTAAAGAAATTCCGTTAATTTCATTAGAGAAAAACGTTGAGGATGTGATCAACAATACCAGGATGGCAGAGATGACTACTGGCCACTGAACAATATTATACTTAGGACATTCTGGGTTTTACAGACACACTTTTTTTCTACTTCAAAGGACACTAACCAGTGTATATGGTTTGTAGTAAACTCAGGATAACATATATGCTTTTGAGTCCTTACTGAAAGTCCTCAGAGTTATAGAGAAGTGGAACTATGCTGCTCTGCTAAGTCATATCCAACTCTTTGCAACTCTATGGACTGAAGCCCTCCAGGCTCCTCTATCCAGGGAATTTTTCAGGCAAGAATACTGCAGAAGGTTGCCATTTCCTTCTGCAGAGAAGTGGAATCATCATAGTGCAATTTCAAATAAGAGCTTTATTGCTTTTATGATCCAAGAGGAAAAATGTACTCCACATCTATTGTTTGACTTCAAAAAAATATTTCCTTGATCCTTCCTTTCATTCACTTTTCAACTTCTGGCAAAAGTAAATACTTACTAACCAACAAAGCTAATCAGTTCAAATTAAAGTCTGGAGACATTTTTCTTCTTCCTCACTGACGTTTTCACCTATCCTAACACATTCCGTGACTGTGCCTTGCTGATACTGTTGCCTCTCTAGACAGCATTCTCCTTTTCCATGTCTGTAAAAATCCTAATTCTCATACTTCACCCTTTTGGCCTCTTATACTATGCCTTCACTTAACTATCCATTCAAAAGTATTTTCCCTGTCATCTAAACTACAGTGTATTTTCTTGTAGCACTTCTCATATTCATCTCTGCTTTATAAAGTATTTGTATATATGTCTTGTCTTCTAGATTTTAAACGCCTTCTAGCAAGAACTATCTCACAATCATTTTGATATTACCAACAGCCCCACAGTATGGTTCTTTTGCAAACAATATACACTTAAGTGTTTATGAAATGAATGAACAAACATACTATCTGATTAGAGATACAAAAGCTTCAATAACCTAGAATGGCTAAAAAAAAAAAGTAGGTTAAAAGCAGGTTATTAAAATATACTATGTTGTCAAATACAAACTAAGGAAAACTATCTTCCTGCTTTTCTTATATCAGTAACCAAACAAAAAATATGATTAATGCTATAGATTACCATTTAAAATATAATATTTAGGCAGTATGTAGTTTCAAACCAGTTATAAATCAATTACCTTTGCTTGCGCTTTCTACATGTTCCAGTTCGTCAGTAAATTTCAGGATATCCCGGTAATTTTCCTCACAAATTTCAGCAAGAAAATGCAAGAGGGTGGTCTTTTGATCTGTTGATTTAGTATCTCGGATCTGAAATGGAATAATGATAGTTATTTTTAGTATTTTTCAGCAATATAAATATACTTTTACTTAAAGAAGTGAAACGAATGAATGAACACAATTCATTATAATTAATAAAACTTTTTTTTAATGTCTAGGGTAGTTCCCACTGGGCTCTAGTAACAAGGTGCTGGGTTTTAAAATGAACTCATTTTCAAAGAGAGAAAGGTGACCCAAAATGTAAATAATAATAATAATAAACTTTCATCTGTATTTCTTAAAATGTCTAAATCATGATGGCAAAGTGAACTATTCTTTTCATGAGAAAAGAAGAACCACTTAAGTACTGATGATAATGTCCAAGTTAATGCGTGTTTCTGTCATTAGCATTTTGGTCTTTGTATTATCTCATAAATATATTCTTAAAAGTTGGATGCATCTATGAGGCTATATTTATTTCTAGTCATCATCTATGCAAATGAAAATTAAAGAGCAAGTGCATTGTATGCTACTTTACTTGCATGGGCCATCAAAAAAGAATAACTAAAAGTTTTTTAAGCTGATTTATAAACAGAATCTGACCACACAATCATAATAATATGTCAAATTTTATTTGTCTGCTTACACATTGTATCTTCTTTTCAGAGACACTAGAAAAGAGATGTTTCAGCTAGAATGATAAAAAAAAACCTCAAAGTATAGGACAAAAAAAATCTATAATGAGAATCTAAGTGTTTTCTTTAATATAACTGTCATACAAGACTAAGTACAAATGAAATCAAGGATTTACTTAGAAACAAAGGACAAATATGGCATGAAGTATCAAGTTTTCTCATTCTATTGGATGTTTTAATTCTATAATCCTTAGATGATGGGTTTGTCCACTGATGTCCATACTGATTTGGAGGTTTTAGCTTTAAGGATTACTGTTTAGAATAAATGAATATTCTTTACAAACAGGCTTATGAAAAGGCTTGGAGGATATTTAGGTAATTACAGAGTAATTTAATCCTTATTGTTTCAGTGGCTAAGGGAAAAAAAAATCACATTTACTTAATCAGGTCCATACTTTTTGTGTTACAGTCTATTTAAACAACTGTTAGATTCCAATGATATGAACAACGTTAAAGAAATGCTAGTCTTAAGTCTCAAAACAAACAGCCATAGGAGTCATGATGCTGGTAATTCAAGTGATCACAATGATTCCTTTTAGGATTTCTGGAATTACTATTTATCCAAGGCAGGCAAAAATATTTAAAATTTCGCATTATTATGCTGATGCATCAAACACTTTTTAAGTACTACAAAGTTAAAATGGCACAATTCAATAATAAGCTATAAGAACAAAAAGCAACAAAAACCTAAAGAGCAATTTGTCTTAAGTCAGGCTCGCAGCTGTGAAGACTCAATAGGATGTTCACTTTCCAAAAGAGAGGTCTTTTCTTGAAATTACAGGGTTATATGTTCACAAAGTGCATCCCTTTCAGAGGATTGCTGGCTACTCCAAGCAATAAGAAAATAAACATTTTCTTTTTTGTTGTTGTTGTTTCTTACAAACTACTTTAATTCCTAAATGTTCAAGCTGGAGTTATAAAAGGCAGAAGAACCAGAGATCAAATTGCCAACATCCACTGGATCATAGAAAAAGCAAGAGAGTTCCAGAAAAACATCTACTTCTGCTTTATTGACAAAGAGTCAAAGCCTTTGACTCTGTGGATCAAAACACACTGTGGAAAATCATTCAGGAGATGGGAAAACCAGAGCACCTGATCTGCCTCCTGAGAAATCTGTATGCAGGTCAAGAAGCAACAGTTAGAACTGGACATGGAACAACAGACTGGTTCCAAATAGGAAAGGACTACATCAAAGCTGTATATTGTCACCCTACTTATTTAACTTCTATGCAGAGTAAATCATGCAAATGCCGGGTTGGATGAAGCACAAGCTGGAATCAAGATTGCTGGGAGAAATATCAATAACCTCAGATATGACACTACCCTTATGGCAGAAAGTGAAGAAGAACTAAAGAGCTTCTTGATGAAAGTGAAAGAGGAGAGTGAAAAAGTTGACTTAAAACTCAGCATTCAGAAAACTAAGATCATGGCATCTGGTCCCATCACTTTGTTGCAAATAGATGAGGAAACAATGGAAACAGTGAGAGATTTTGGGTTTTTGGGGCTCCAAAATCACTGCAGATGGTGACTGCAGTCATGAAATTAAAAGACGCTTGCTCCTTGGAAGAAAAGCTATGACCAACCTAGACAGCATATTAAAAAGCAGAGACATTACTTTGCCAACAAAGGTCTGTCTAGTCAAGGCTATGGTTTTTCCAGTAGTCATGTATGGATGTAAGAGTTGGACTATAAAGAAAGCTGAGTGCCGAAGAATTGATGCTTTTGAACTGAGGTGTTGGAGAAGACTTGAGAGTCCCTTGGACTGCAAGGAGATCCAACCAGTCCATCCTAAAGGAGATCAGTCCTGAATAGTCATCGGAAGGACTGATGCTGAAGCTGAAAGTCCAATACTTTGCCACTTGATGCAAAGAACCGACTCATTGGAAAAGACCCTGATGCTAGGAAAGATGGAAGGTAGGAGCAGAAGGGGATGACAGAGGAAGAGATGGTTGAATGGCATCAACGATGTGATGGACGTGAGTTTGAGTAGGCTCCGGGAGTTGGTGATTAACAGGGAAGCCTGGCTTGCTACAGTCCATGAGGTCGCATGGAGTCGGACATGACTAAGCGACTGAGGTGAACTGAAAAACATTAGGTACTTAAAGAAATTGACAGCACATCTTCCAAAAGAAAGGGAAATTGATCTGTATTTTATGAAATCTATGGAGAGAAACTATTTACACACAGAGAGACAAACACAGAGCCCAACAATGAAAACCCATGCAATTTTTTAGGACACCACACTGTAGAAGTATATCAATTTTCTTTTTAAAAATGCACAGAGCCAATACTGGAAAGGAAAACACAAGAATAGAAAAATAGCACTGTGCTCGTATGGCAACCTTGTGGGTGATTTTAAAACTCCCTTTTTGACAAGCATGCTTATTAGTGCTTAATTTTAAGAATTCTCAGAAGTGAAGCATAACATTTCAGTTAAATATCTTTATCAGAATCAGAAAGAGTAGTCAACAGAGTTGCATGACTTTTCTAGAATTCTAACATTGCCTTCAAGGCATGGACAAAGATGGCCATATGCCTATCTTGTCAAGCTGAGAAATATTTCAGTTGGTATGGGAGATGACTTGCTAAATCTGTACTGAAATGTTTATTTTTTAAATAACCTTACACCAACAGTCTATCTTGTGGTTTCAAACTGGCAGGGAATAGTCACGACAAATATGTGGTCTTTTAAAAATTTTTCTCTATGTCCATGACACTTAGACCAATCATTTAAAAATGAACATATAATGTTAAAACATAAGGGCAAAGCATCTTTGCATATTAAAGTATATTTACTTTGTATTATCAGGTCTTCAATGTCTCTTACTGTGTCTACACCATCCACACATTAGTCATCATCTCTCTCAGGATTTATTGAATGGTTCAATGTCAAGTACAGAAGGCAGCTAAGAACATTCACCTTCATCACTTCTAATGGCTAAAGGCATTTATCCAATAATTTGCTCTTCCAAGTGTACTTGATAGCTATAGACATCTCCTGGGGTAGTATAAAGGTAACCTGAGTATGTTCAAAATCACTTCCAAAGTGTTTGGGTTAGTTTACTAATAAATAAAATTGACTATGTTTTGATATCAGGTTAACTCAGTATAACATGCAAAAGGATGAACAAAATGGCCACCTTATAATCCTCTGTCTTGTACATATTTTCAAACAATATAATGACAAGTAGCTCCAGAAATTGGAATTATTTGAAAAAGCTAAAAACATTTTATAATATCTTAATAAAGTGAGTTATCAGTGAATGATAGCAATAAAAATAGAGCAATTCACTATATTCACTGATTAAATGTCAGTTAATAAGCCACAGTGATTTTAATTATAATCATCTGATCAATAAATGTTACACATAAAGATTAATAACTGAATTTATATTAACTGTATCTACCTAATCTTTAATAACTTTCTGAAATGGTACATGAATACAAAATACCTGCAACAGATGAACACATTTCTCTAGCAAATTCTGACCATTCTTTTTTTCCCTAATAAACAGGAGTGCTATACTATGAAAGATACTATTTATATGTGATGTGTTCAAATACATTTCCAAAACTTTAGTTAGGGAGATAGCAAAATATCTGAATAACCAATTGCCTCATAAAAGATTTATTTTGAACCCTGTCATTCGAGCCTGAAAACCTGCAGTCTTCATCCTATTTTTGAAATCAGGTGGACTGAACACACAGAAGGCAGCACACATCCAGAGTGCCTGAGCCAACAACATTTTAATCATCTATGTCAGTCACACTCAATCTTTCTGCGAAGGACCCCTTCTATAGGTAATTTTCCCTTCTCCTGAGATTTAAGCCTATTTCTTCTTGCTCTGTCGTCAGTGGAAACTGAAAATAACTGGTCACTATCCTCTGTATAACACCTCTCAAAGAGTGAAAGCTCCCTTTCTCAGGTGTCCTTTGCTCTTAAACCAGACTGTTTCAGTTCATTTAACCTTGCCACACAAATGTTGATTTTTAAATGTTTAATTTTGTTAGGATTAGAACCCATTCAAAGTTTCCATTGCAAAGTCTCCCTTCAGCTACTAGAAAATCATACCAACTTCTTGGTTTTGCATTTAAGGCCCTTTCTCAGCTGACCCCTGCCTACCTTTCTAATGTGTCCCCTGTTGCTTTCTGGTACCTACCCTTCTCTTCAGTCTGATTACAACTGCTTGAACATACCATTCACTGTCACACCACTGTGCTTTTGTACATCTTGGCTCTCTATAGACTCTCCTCCTCTTTACTCTATCTGCCAAGTGAATACCTACTCAAATTTCAAGAGTACTCAAGTACTCCTTCCTTTCTGAAGACCCCGCTAAGGAATAATTTATTCCTTCCTTTGCTATGTTCCTTCACTATAAACATTTCAACACAGTACTTTCTTCCAGTCAGTATGAGCTCTTTCAAGGGAAGAAACCCTGTTTCACTAATATTTATTATCCACAGTACCGAGGAGCATCGTAGTACATACCTAGGGAGGCAATCAATGTTTCTGAATGAAGATTTTACTCCACATAAATTCCCACCTGTGTAGGCCATAGAACAGTTCTTCTAAATTAAACTATACTCTTGTTCTGTGTGCATGTGTACACATGTGCACACACACACACACATATACATACATACACATACAGAGATATTGACCACAAAGTCCAGATTTTTTCAGGACACCGTATCTGTTGTGAGTTATATGAGAGGCAATGCCAAAACAAAGTCACAACATCCCCTTGGGAAATGAAGCACTAAACATTTATAAGGGGAGACAGGTTAGGAGCAAAGCAATTATGATTGTAGAATTACATTCGATGATTCAGTATGGGTTGGACACTACGGATCAGAGATAAACAATAAATGGTACTTTCAAAGCCCAAAAAGCCTAGCATTTACTAGAAAACACAAAATTATACAGAAAGGGGATGACGTAGCAGAGTAATTTTGTAGAAAGTGTCAAGGACTGATATAGCTAAAATGATAATGAGTACATGAAAAAAAAATGCAGAGAAAAGACAAATTTAAGACACACTATGAACACAAACAAGATTAAACCACTGAAAAGAAATACCTGGGATGACAGAAAGGGAAAGATTAGACACCAAAAGTTTTAACTATGGGTGATTAAAAGAATGGTTGTACTGGAAACAGAACTTCCATACGACCCTGCAGTCCCACTGCTGGGCATACACACTGAGGAAACCAGAACTGAAAGAGACACATGTACCCCAATGTTCATTGCAGCCCTGTTTACAATAGCCAGGACATGGAAGCAACCTAGATGTCCATTGGCAGACGAATGGATAAGAAAGCTGTGGTGCATATACACAATGGAATATTACTCAGCTATTAAAAAGAATGCATTTGAATCAGTTCTAATGAAGAGTATGAAATTGGAGCCTATTATAAAGAGTGAAGTAAGTCAGAAAGAAAAACACCAATACAGTATATTAATGCATATATATGGATTTAGAAAGATGATAACGATGACCCTATATGCAAGACAGCAAAAGAGACACAGATGTAAAGAACAGATTGTTGGACTCTGTGGGAGAAGGCGAGGGTGGGATGATTTCAGAGAATAGCATTGAAACATGTATATTATCATATGTGAAATAGATTGCTAGTCCTGGTTCGATGCATGAGACAGGGTGCTCAGGGCTGGTGCACTGGGATAACCCTGAGGGCTTGAATGGGGAGGGAGTTGGGAGGGAGGGTCAGGATGGGGAACACATATATACCCATGGCTAATTCATGTGAATGTATGGCAAAAACCACCAAAATATTGTAAAGTAATTAGCCTCCAATTAAAATTTTTAAAAAAGAGAGAAAAAAATAAAGAGAAAAAAAAAAGAATGGTTATATTGAGAAAGCGGCAACTCTCTAGAGTAAGCTGGCTTTGAGAAGGAGGTAGCAGTTCATTTTTTAATCGTTAAGTGGTAGCTATGTGGAGCTAATCTATGGAAGGTGGTCATGGCCATTCCATTCTCTCTGCTTCATTTTATCCTATATAATAATGCTTCTTAAACATCCATATGACCATGCCATTCTCTTCCTTCAAAACAATAATGGTTCTCTACAACTCATATAAAGAGGCTCACATTTCTAATCAGAATAGTTATGAGCACAGACTTTGGGCAAGTGACCTAAATACTCTATGTCTCAGCTTTCTCATCCATAAAATAGGCATTAGATAAGACTTGTAGAATTTAATAAGATAGTCTATTATCATGACCAGGATCATCATCTAGATTAGAAGTGATAAGAATCTACTTTAGCTTCCTATCTTCATACAGAATAAATCATTACCAAAACCGAAAAGTCCCTCTGTGACCTGGACCACCATTACCATTGAGATCTTATCTCTAGCTATTATCCCTCACCAGCCCCCTTGAGCTATGCTTGACCTCCATTCTGTTGCTCCTTGAATTTACCAGGCATGTGTCTCACTCAAAGCCTGTGCCTGCACTTTTTCTCTGCCTGGAAGTTTTCACTTTTATTCACCAGAATGGCTAGCTCCTTCTCATCTTTCAAGATCTATACTCAAAAGCCACTTTCTCATTATGTTCTTTTCTAGTTACTCTATCAAAAATTGCAATCCACTCTCAAAACATCTCTTACCTCTTTCCCTCTTATATTTTTCTCCACAGCAATCATCACAAATATACTACTTATTTTTAAATATTTTATTTTTTTTATTATAATAAAAACAGGTTTTTTTTTTATTATCTGTCTCTCTCTGGCACAATGTCAGCTACACAAGTAGAGCGCATTTTTTGGTCTGCTTTGTTCACTTTTATATACTCAGCATCTAGAACAATGGGTGGCAAATAACAGGCACTTAATATATATTTACTGAATGCATGAATGGGTGAAGGTTTCCATTCCTTTTCTTATGATCTTTTTGACCTAAACTATCTTCTTCCTTCATCATGTGGTAGTAGCCTACACCCCCTTTAAGGGGGAGGAGAACCAACATTTCTAACCTATCTATCATGTGCCTATGGGCCAGGTACTTTGATAAGTGCTTCAAATGTGTCATCTTTTCTTTAAAAAATCATCAAAACATTCAGTTATTAACAAGCCCATTTTATAGGTAAGGAACCAGGTTTAGAGTACTTAAGTAACTTGACCTTGGTCAAAAGTCGGTGCCAGAATACAACATGGTAACTTATGAACACTGGGTGTCTATCACATTCTGGACAAGCATCAAGGGTGATGAAGGTGATAGGACTGGGGGATAGGGTCATTCAAGGACAGCAGTGCTAATGATCCACTGTGAACTTTCCTGAACAGAATTAATAAATTTTGTTTTTATTTTCTCATAGTGATTTATATAAACTCTAGTTAAAAGATTTTTTCCACAATATATCATTTTGTTTACACAAGGAGTCTCACCTGCCAAACTGTGAACTCCTTAAGAAAGAAGAAAAAATATAATTTTGTTCAGTAAATGTTTGTTGAATGAATACATGCTACAGAGAGCACAAAGATAATGAGAACTGACTTGACGATTAGAGAAATTTTCCATGACCTTCATGAACAGTTTCAATACGTTGCCAGTGGTGCAAACTGAAAAAGACTGGATAACCAGAAAGAGAAGGTAGCATGTAAGGTAATTTATTAAAAATATTGATTATGGGTAACAAATAGCTAGATAATAGAGGGGGCAGCAGACCTGGCAGCTGGAAAATGGTGAAGCTAGTAACAAAGATTATTATGATTACTCGTCCTCAGTAAATTCAACATAATTAAGGCTGTGGGGATTAGGCAACAAAAGAAATAAACATTGAAAATTACGAGAAGGAAAATGGATAGGCATTGGCTATTTCACTCATTCTCAAACCATGGTTCCTGAACCAATAGATTCAGCATCACCTATGAACTTAATCAAAATGCAAAAATGAGGGCCATGCATGAAATTGACTAAATCAGAAACTTGAAGTGTAGGCGTCCATCAATATATGTTTTAATATATTGGCCAAAAAATCCTGATAGCACCTCCAGGTGATTAAGGCATGCTAAACTTTGAGAACCACTAGACTTCTTCAAAGGAAATTTCTAGACGAGATGTTTGCCAGGGCCCTCTCATAATTACTTCCACATATAAAAAGTTGAAGTGCCAACATAACTCCAAAGCTTACTGTTAATTTACAACTTAAGAGGAATTTTCTAGCAATCTGTGACATCTGAAGGACACAATCACTCTGAATGTTCTTGATTATTTTATATTAAAAATGAGACTGATTAGTATCAGAACTTACCATCTACTCATCTAAGAACTGATGACCCAAACAGTATGTCCAAAGCTGTGAAGATTGTAAATACACTGTTCATAGGTCTTTAAAACTCTCCCTCATCCTTCACCTAAAAGTGTATTGAAAATACATCTACGATTCATGTCACTGTATGGCAAAAATCACTACAATATTGTAAAGTAATTAGCCTCCAAATAATAAAAATAAATGAAAAAAAAAGAAAATACAGCTACATGATGCTGTAGTGTGTCTTATCGTCCCTGTATTATCAGGGTGATGGGCTAGACAACTCAGAAGATCCTTCATGCCTTCCAACTGTAATTCAAGCTGCAAAACTCACTTCTTATTGGCAAATCTGAATTACTTGAAATATTTGCTCAAGAATTTTGGATTAGAGTAACAAATTTCAATGCAAGACATCAGGTTTCAATGCTTTCCACAAAAAGTCTTGCCTTATGAATGTATTTCACCAGTTCTAATTTCTAGGCTAATGTGTACTGGCTCTAAGTAAACAAATGCCATGACATATTTAAGCAGGTTTAAAAATATTAAAACTTCAATGTGGTGGAATATAAAAATACAACAAAGTAGCCAATATAACAGAAAAGAAGCAGACTCATAGATCTAGAGAATAAGCTAATGGTTATCAGTGGGGAGGGGGAAGGGCACAACAAGGGTGACGGGACTAAGAGGTACAAACTATTATCTATAAAATAAGCTACAAAGATATATTGTACAACAGGGGGAATATAGCAAATATTTTTAAATAACTATAAATGGAATATAACCTTTAAAAATTGTGAATCAGTATACTGTAGACCTGGAATTTATATAATATCATATATATCAACTATTCTTGAATAGAAAAAGAAAAAACTTCAATGTGAGATACATTTCATGTCTCTAGATTATATCAGAAGGAAGGCCTTTCTAGACATGCCTGCTCCTTTTTCCCCTCGTGTTTATACAAATGGCCACAATGAAACTCAGCAAACTTATCAACAGGTCCTTTACTCAGGAAAACTCAGAAATGCCTAATCCCTCTGCATCAAGGAAAGAGCTCTGACAGACAGCAACACAACAGGATCCACATTTACACTGAACTGTCCTTGGAAAGAAAGGATGTAGAGAAAAGCAGTGAAGGAATATGGTAGAATCATTGGAACAAACCCAGCTAGACTACCAATATGATCAGATCATTCAACTTCATTTCTTTTAGCAGAAACGTTCCCTAATCATGGCTTCCTTTTCCCTATTATATTTTTATATTCATGGAACAGTTAATATTTAAGCAATCATGAATGCTCCAGTGCATATATCAAAACAACTGCTATTGCGTGCCAGTCCTGGTACAGCACATGAATTCTAATGTTTGTCTCCTTTATTTAAGCAAAATTAAGTTCTGAGCTCTCTGCCAAGGGTTGTTTACAAATTATTGCTTTCTTCAATACCACCACACGCTGCAATAACATTGAGAAAGATAATGTATTTTTAAGGATTGCAATTACCATAAAGATATTAGCTCTGTAGCAACGACCAGACAAGTTTCATACATGCTTTCCTGGCTTTATTTCTAACTCTCACCCCAAATGCTTTCCTGGTGCTATATGACGAAGGCTGAAACTAATTCAGCCAAATGTAATATACAGTAGAAAGATGTCTTAATTCTTTATGGAAATGTGACTGTCCTTTTTTCTTTTAACATTCTTTATTTGAGTACTACAATGGTATTTAAAAAAAAAAGGGAACAGATAATATCAATTGTGTTAAAGTCAAACAATTTAAGAGTTTTACACTTATTTGCTTCATTTATAGCAGCAGTCTGTGAAAGGAGAGCTTAAACTTGAAAACCATGACAACATTAAATGGCATAAAGACTCATCTCAATTGCCACCTTCTGGCCCAACAGGGCAGTGGTGATGTAAGTTTCCAAGAGAAGACAAATTTTGCTTTCCTGTTCTTCCTGCTCCACCTCTCAGCATTTTTCCTTCTATCCCTACTTACTTATTCAAGGAGAATACTCTGCATATGCATTAGCCTGAAGTAGTCAGCACCAGTGGCAAATCAACAACCATTTGTTCTCATTTGAGGCAAGACCAGAAAGAATTAATGAATCATGTCTATACTTTAAAAACTAAAGCTGTTCTGGCACTTTCAAGTGCTCTTAATCAACCTGCCTATAGGTTTACCAAATAGAAGTTCTTCTGAGACTAGTTTTGAACAAAAATCAAGTTATTCTAAATTGGTATAGAAATACTTTACAGACACGAATATCCCTAAGGTCTTCAGTGGTTTCCTCTCAGAAATGGTTTAAGCATTTAACTAAAATTTGCAACTTTTATTGTCATGAGAATTTTACTTAACAAAATTGTTTTATATGCATGAGGTTTGAAAACAAATGAAGGAATTTTGGGTTTGTTTATGTTTTTCCTGTCCATCACCACCACCAAATAGGTGTATATAACTAATATTGCTATCTATATATGGTGTAAATAAATGACTTTTGGAGGTGTGACATTAGCGGCTTTAAGAACAACTATTTAAGCTATTTAAGAACAACTTTTAAGGCCTAAGTTATGCAATATTGCCAAATTATAATTAGAATCTGTGCAACCACTGCTTAGGGATGAGTTACATAATTAGCCATCCTCCATCATTCTTTTTCATGACTGTATACTATTCCACCACATGAATATACTTTAGGTGTAGTCTCATGCTGACCATTTCTGTTATCTAGTTTCCATTCTTAGAGGGGTGAGGGAGTCATTATTACAGATATTCTTATAGATAATGCTGTTGTGAATATTATTTTGTTATAATACACATACAATTTGCCATTTTAACCATTTTTAAGTGTATAGTTAAGTGGTGTTAAGTACATTCAACGTTGTTATGCAACCATAACCAATGTCCACCTCCAGAACTTTTTCCCATGCTCACATTCTGCACCCATTAAACAATAATTCCCCATTCTTCTTTCTGTTCTACCTGCTAGCAACCATTACTCTGCTTTCTGTCTCTATGAATTTGTCTGTTATATACCTCAATTAAGTGGGATTATCAATATTTGTCCTAATGTGTCTGGCTTATCACACTTAGCATAATGTCTTCAAGATTTATCCATGCTGTAGGATATACCAGATTTCCTTTTTGTAAAGGTTGAATAGTAGCCCAGTGTATGTATATAGCATATTTTGTTTATTCATTCATCTGTCAGTGGACACTTGGGGTGTTACCACCTTTGGCCAATGTGAATACTACTACTATGAATAATCAGTATGCAAATATATGTTCAAGTCTCTGCTTTCAATTCTTTTATGTTTACATACAGAGGTGGAATGTGGCATAATATGGTAATTCCATGTTTAACTTTTTTAGTAACTACCATACTGTTTTCCACAGGGGCTATTATCACACAAGCCATTGTACATTCACACAAGCCATTATACAAAAGTTCCAGTTCCTCCATTTCCTTGCTAATATGTTTGTTTTCTGTTGTTTCTTCTTCTTCTTCTTTTCTTTTTTTTTTTTAAGATAGTAGCTATCCTAATGGATATGAAGTGGTATTTCATTATAGTTTTGATACAGATTTCCCTAATGATTAATGATGTCGAGCATATTTTCATGTGCTGATTGGCCATTTTCTATAGAAAAATGTCTATTAAAGTCTTTTGCCCATTTTTGAATTAGGTTGCTTGTGTTTGCTGTTGTTCATTTGTAGGAGTTATGCTTTAGCAGATATATGATTTACAAATACTTTTATCCATTCTGCGGGTTATCTTTTTACTCTGTTGATAGTGATTATTCTTGTACAAGTCTCCAGAGTCCTTATGTAAGAGCTTATTTAGAGAATATACTAGGGGCAGCATTTATGGTTATGGTATCTTCAACATTTCTAAATCATATGAAACTGTTTTCCAAAACAGAGGTAACAAATCACACTCTCACCAATAGTTCCCTTTGACACACATTCTTATTCACTCATATTATTATCAGAATTAAAAAATTTTTGCCCATCTAATGGATATGAAATGATATCTCATCGTGATTAATTTAATTTTAGGTATGAGTATAAAATGGGCTTCCCTGGTAGCTCAGCTGGTAAAGAATCCGCCTGAAATACGGGGGACCTGGGTTTGACCCCTGGGTTGGGAAGATACCCTGGAGGAGGGCATGGCAACCCACTCCGGGATTCTAGCCTGGAGAATCACCGTGGACAGAGGAGCCTGGCAGGCTGCAGTCCACGGGATCACGAAGAGTTGGACACGACTGAGTGACTCAGCACAGCACAAGAATGTAAAATGGTACACATACCGTGGAAAACGGTTTCTTTTAAACTTAAAGCTTACTTTCTATAAGATATAACACTCCCAGTCCTAGATATTTACCCAAGATAAAGGAAAATTCTGTCTTGCACATGAATATTAAGAGCAGCATTATTTGTAATAGACAAAAATTAGAAACAACCTAAACTCCCATCAATGAATGGAAATGTGGTGGAATATTATTCAGTAATAGAAATGAACTACTGATACATGTCACAACTTTACGCTAAGTGAAAGCCACACCAAATGCAAAGTAACAGAAAAGATTACATTACTGAATGATTTCGTTTATATGAAATTGTAGAAAAAGTTAAAACTAAAGTGACAGAATGCAAAGAAGTATTGCCTGGAGCTGGGAGTAGGGACTGACTGCAAAAGGGCATGACCAAACCACAGGTGGTTAAAACTGTTTCATGTCTTGACTGCAGTGAAGGTTACACAGCTGTATACAAACAACAAAATTCATCAGACTGTATACTAAAAAATGAGTAAATCTGATAGTATGTCAATTATACTTTGGTAAATTACTTTAAAAATTACCAGTTAAGTTGAAATCTCTCTTTAGGGTGAACACATTTTACTTCTGAAATAATTAACACAACAAACAAAGTCTTAAGGAGATTCCTTCAGAAATTGACAAGTACCCAGGCCTTTCTTATATATTTCATGAAACCTGAAACTTGAGAAAAGAACGGAATAAGCCAGATTGTGACTGACGTAAAATTCTTAGAATCTTCATCAGCATCTCTCCCTAAATTTCTGAATAGCTTACAATGCTTTACAACTTCCCTCAACACAGGTTTCAAAGTAAAATATTCTATTTAATTTAAGTATCTAAAAAGCCATTTGGGATTAAGAAATACACACTACTATATATATAATAGACCATCAAGGATCTACTGTATAGCACAGGGAACTATACTCAATATTCTGTAATAATATATATGGGAAAAGAATCTAAAAATGAATATATATATATATATATAAATGAATCACTTTTTGCATACACCTAAACCTAATGCAACATTGTAAATCAACTATATTTCAATAAAATAAAAAAAAATAATTTAAGTATCTAGCTATTTGCTTGAATTTTAAAAACTGAGTTCCTTCTAACTATTCAACCTCAGCATACATTTATATTTTCTCCCACTTAGTTGCTTGGATTTCAAAGAGAGATCCTTCATACAAAGCATTAAATGGTGACTTTCGTCAGTCTTATTTATCTGAAAAATCTCATGACTATCTATTATTAAAAGAAACATTACTTAATTTTTTCTCCAATTAGTGAATAAGGAAGGGTACAGACACATAACAGTAATACAGTGGACGATTATATTACTGTTTTTGAACAGGTACTGATTCTACCCCAAATTTTAAATAATAGTAACAATTATAAAAGCAGTTAGAAACTTATGAACAGTTGTTTTAAACATGTTCCTTCTGTAGCATAAAAGGGAAGAGTTTTCTAAGAATCTTATTAAAAAAAGAAGAAATAGAAAGAAAAAAATGAATGACAAGTCTTTGTGCTTGTCCCCATGACAGAAGGGAGGAATGCAATATCTAAGCTTTGGTTTGTAGGAGAGAAGTAAAGCACATGTTGTAAATAAGGCTGGCATTGTGCTTTTTGTTTCTAAAGAAGAGGGGCAGTTTTACGGTATTGGCTACCATATAAAAGAGTACTTCATTATATTGTGGTTAACCAGTAATTATAGCAACACAGATTATTTTATCTATGTGCTATTATATAAAAGTCATCTCCTCCTTCTTTCACCCCATTTCTCCCTATTTTCTTCCCTGTCTCTTGTTTTAGTATTATAATGTGCTATACTTGGCAACCAGCTCATTAGGTCGTGAAGGACTAGAGATGTATGTTTTATTTCTCTCTATTCCTGAAAAGCATCTAGCACAGGGTTCCACAGGAAATAATTAATAATGTGGCCAGCTTGCTGCCCAAACACTAGCTAAAAAGTATTGCTTGTCGTTGTTTAGTTGCTAAGTCATGTCCAACTCTTTTGTGACCCCCATGGACTATAGCCAACCAGGCTCCTCTGTGCATTCGGATTCTCCAAGCAAGAATACTGGAGTGAGTTGCCATGCCTTCCTCCAGAGGGTCTTCCCAACCCAGGGATCAAACCTTTGTCTCCTGCATTGGTAAGCAGATTCTTTACCAATGAGCCACCAGGGAAGCCCCCAAAGTATTTATGTGTGTGTGTGTGTGTGCGCGCGCGTGCACGTGTATTTCTTAGATTTTGTAAAATTATCATAGGAATAGTTGGATGTTCAGAGTTTTATTTGAATATTAACTGCTTATAAACTCCCTTCCATGGACAGGAGCCCTCCTTTGTAAATTTCTGCCATGCCTCCATTACTACGGTTTCATTGGACAGGGAAATTCGTTTGTAAGATTATCACTCACATTCAGTCACAGTAGTCACATATTCTGAAAACAATCTCATACAGGGTCAAAATCCCCGTCGAACAGAGCTTTTATAGGGTAAAAAAGCATTTGTTTTCAAACTTCCTAATTATATTCACTAAATGCTGTTCATGTTGTCAACTTTTCCCCACTGTGAGAATTACAAAATCAGTCATAAGATTAAACTCAGAAAATGACTACAGCAATTCACAGAATACTAAGCCAGCTGGGTTCATTTAAATCCTCTATAGAAACAGCCTCTGTGGCAAACCTAGTAAGACCTACAGCTAGTCCCATAAATCATCATTTATTTGGTCTGCTCCAGTGCTGAAATTATTTATTGCCAACCCTGATATATGGGAGACTCACCAAGAACCAAAAAATAAAAATAAAAAAGGTTTTTTTGTAAACTAGCAAATTATTCAACTCTGCCAGTCACACTACCCAATAGAAGAGTTAACTATATCCATTATTGTTTAGTCACAATGACTTCAACGAGTATCTTTATGGCACAGTATTAAGCTGATTGTTTATTTCACATAAGTGCAAGAGGATACAATTTTTTAAATGAAAGAAAATAAAGATGTATTCATTGTTTTTATTTCCTTGAAATGAGTCTGTATTTAATGAGTCATAAAGCCATAAACAAGTCCCCTAGTGGAAACAAATTTTACCCCTCACTATAGTTCTATATACAAATTTATATTGCTTGCTTTTTAAATAATTATTATTGGTAGAAGATAAGGAGCATAATGTGGCACCTCTCACTTTGCATTTTTAAAGCTCTTTACAAGTTTGTCAGTTTACATGTAAGAAGAAATATTTAACCTGATTCTATTTCTCTCTGATCACCCAATTCTGAAAATCATCCCTGAAACTTCCTCACTTCTTCATTCCCTCTCTCTTATATTATCTCTCAATCTCTTTGACACACATACACTCCTTAATTTGGTCTGGCTTTTAACTCCTTTTTCTCAGTCCTCCGACTAATATAAAACTTTCAAAAATTGAAATATTTTTCATATCAAAAAGATCATATGTTTCCATAGGGGGGTATAGTAAATAGGCATAGCTAGTTCACAAGGCAAGTGTAAATGTATATATTATATATCCTCATATTACCCCTCATAACAAGTTATCTGGACATATGGGATGCAGATTTAATGACAACAGAAGTTAAAACCAGGGATAGAAGCATAGGTGTCACAATATTAATTATACTTAAAGGTCTTGGTGTGTGTGTGTATTTAGAGAACAGAACATTTTCAGATATACAAGCAAAATAGAAAAAAATACTGAGAGAAAAAAAATGTTTTCAAAGCAGTCAACATTGACAAGGAATAATAATCATCTGCATTAGATAAAATGCATTTTCAAACTACTATTCTCCAGAGAATTTAATAAACTGAAAATTGGGGAATATAATGAAGTTTTCACATACCCTAAACTATAGTGTTGTAAATGTGATAATATCTAAACAGATGCAATCAAATTCTGAGAAAACAAACAACTGTTACATTTAAAGTATTACCTAATTTGCAGCAATGAATGTAAATTAATGAATATTTCAACTTAGAGAAAAACCTTTAAATAAACTCATGGGAACTCTGTATTTTTAGAGGCAAGTAGGAGAATAAAAGTGTGAGTTTGTTTCTTTTCATCAGAGCTCAAGGTTTCAAAAAAGGTATTCCAATAGACATACTCTCTCATAACTATACCAATTTGAAGAAGTACATACACAAAACTGGTTAATCCCTGTGCCTAATGTGATCATATACTTTTATCCCTGCTGATACAGTAGGTAGTCTTTTTCCTCACCTCGATTCTATAAAGCAGGCTACAGAGAATAAGAAAGATACAAAGCAACTCCACATTAACATAAATCAGGAAAATGCTGTAACCATTTGGAAAAATTGAGATATCTATCTTAGAAATAAAGAGACTAGGTACCCTGCATCTCGGAGAAGGCAATGGCAACCCACTCCAGCACTCTTGCCTGGAAAATCCCATGGACAGAGGAGCCTGGTAGGCTGCAGTCCATGGGGTCGTGAAGAGTCAGACACGACTGAGCGACTTCACTTTCACTTTTCACTTTCATGCATTGGAGAGGGAAATGGCAACCCACTCCAGTGTTCCTGCCTGGAGAATTCCAGGGATGGGGGAGCCTGGTGGGCTGCCATCTATGGGGTCGCACAGAGTCGGACACGGCTGAATCGACTTAGCAGCAGCAGCAGGTACCCTGCATCTTGGGCTTCCCCAATAGTTTGGCAGCTAAAGAATCCACCTGATATGCAGGGGACACAGGAGATGGATTCCATCCCTGGATCAGGAAGATCCCCTGGAGGAGGGCGTGGTAACCCACTCCAGGATTCTTGCCTGGAGAATCACCATGCACAGAGAATCCTGGAGGGTCACAGAGTTGGACACGACTGAGTACCCACGCATCCTACATCTTAGAAGTGGGAAGACAGATGTCAAACTGAAGGACAATATTCGAAGCACATGGTAGTGTGTTCACGGGTTTACAAAATATGGGAGATGTGCTCATATTTTTCCAACGCTTAGAGGGCTCTATTTTTAAAGTGAAGCTCAGAAGTAGCCTGTGTTTTGCTCAGATTTCCAAGAAAGGCATTGGAGGCAAGGACTCTCGATTGGATTTCTGAACTAGTATCCACACATCTTGGTTACTGGAGAAATAAGGTGACTGAAGCAATATTTTAGTATTACAGTTGTGCATGTGTACAAGTCCACTGCTGCTGCTGCTAAGTCGCTTCAGTCATGTCTGACTCTGTATGACTACATAGATGGCGGCACACCAGGCTCCTCCGTCCCTGGGATTCTCCAGGAAAGAATACTGGAGTGGGTTGCCATTTCCTTCCCCAATGCCTGCATGCATGCTAAGTCATTACAGTCGTGTCCAACTCTTTACGACCCTATGGACAGCAGCCCACCAGGCTCCTCTGTCCACGGGATTCTCCAGGCAAGAATACTGGAGGGGTTGCCATTTCCTTCTCCAGTACAAGTCCACATGCACTGATTAATAGTATGTGCTAGAGGGCATATAATGAATAACATATGGGAATTAAAAGAGCTTATGGAGAATTGTTTCTTTAAACAAATAAATTTACAGAGTTCTATAAATTTAAACATTTCAGCACTTACTGACAATATAAAAACTTGCTCTTTGAAAAATCACAAATATGGGTGTACTGATTGTCGTGAAGAGCTACAGGAAGCAAAACCCTTGACACAGTTACAGAAATTGAATCTTAAGTGTCACCATGGACATAGTCAACAAGCGATCAACATTCATTTTTTTCATTGAGTGGTTCAACATTGAGTGGTTCTCAAAGACAAGAGCCCATTAACCACAGTACAATACAAAACAAAGGATTTAAATAAAGGTCAACCATCAAATAAGCTGAACAAAGGAAATCATTTAAAATTAAGAATGATATCCTGTCCTTATCTCATTCTATGCTACTTAGTTATTTCAGGTCAACAATGGTGAATGGTCTTGCTTCAATGTAACATAATGAGACACAGACAAATCCTTAACTTGAGATGTTTGTGTCTACTGGTCATGAGTTATGAACAAATAATACAATATATCACTGTATTATGTGGTAACATTTTAAAATGCAAAGTAACATGAGTCAGCTCCTCTCTATGTTGCTGTAGCTTTTGATCTTGTATCACTAATTATAACCCATGAATCTAGAGATCACTAACTGAAAAGTCTTTGCTGCAAAGAGCTCACTGAAGGAAAGTTAAAAGGACCCACAGGGGAAAAAAAGGAAAGCTTGGTAAGAGAACTAACTAACATTCCATCCAACCCTGTTCTTGATAGAGAATATAATCTTCCCTTACATGCAATTGTTCCAAGACAAATTATCTTCCTCAACGTCATTTTCTTCTCAGTAAATTATCAATCACATCTCCCCCAAATCCAAATAATGCCAAAAACTGTCTTATAGGAAAAAGCATATCTGAGTAAACCAAAAGACATCATCAAATTCTAAAAAAAAGAATACCTTGGGCCACTCAAATACTTTGAGTCCCAGGAAAAGTGGGACTCTAACCTCACCTCCAATACTGAGTGATCCGAGGTAAGCCATCTCTCTGGAGAACAGATGTTCATTTGTAGAAAATATGTATTGTGGAAAGCAGCCAACTCTACCTACGCAAAACTGATATGGTATGAGATCCTATACATACAAAGCAAGTGACTGTTCTATAATTATTCAGATAACTAGATGCTATTTTATTACAACTATATAAGTACTACTACCTGGATACATTACAATCTCTTAGAGGAATTCTATTAATATTCCTACAATGACTTCTATTTCAATTTGAATAATAAAAAAGAAATTTCTCATTTTACAATCTACAGGAGAGGCAAGAAAATCCACATGTGACTTCCCCCATTTTCAGTACTCTGTAAGGGGCAGAGTTGGTTCTGTAATTCTTCCTTGAAATGAGCCACGTATAACTAAACATTCTGTTACAATACAGTGAGAGGCAGTGCGTTGCAAGGTTTTGAACACAGAAAACCTAGATTTAACCCCAAACTTCAACATTTACTAGCTTTTTGATCTTGTAAAAAATTACATAACCTCACTGGGCTTTCATCTGTGCGTCCATGTTCACTTCACGTCCGACTCTCTGCGACTGCATGGACTGTAGCCCGCCAGGCTCCTCTACTCATGGGATTCTGCTTGTAAGAATACTGGAGAGGGTTGTCATTTTTTCCTCTAGGGGATCTTGTGAACCCAGGGATCAAACGCGAGTCTCCTTTGTCCCTGCATTGCAGGCAGATGCTTTACCTCTGAGCTCTTTCCTAATTTACAAAATGGGATTAATAATAACAACTCTCTGAATCACAAGGGATATATCTAAAGTGTAAAAACACAGGCAACCAACTGTGTAGACTACTGACTAGGATTTACTAATCTTTACTATGGTGCCTTTCAGTATATCTATGGTAATTTTCAACAGTATCCTTGGTTTTAAATTAATAGTGCAATATTGATTTTATAACCCATGTTTGAGGGTGAATTTGTATTTTATATTGATATGAAACAATACACTTTTATATTTTTGCAAATAAACCATAGTTGAATGTTACAATTATACATGTAATAGTTTTGATGGTAAAAATACACCCTTTATATCTGTGAAAAATGAAATGCTCTCACTTAAAAAATGCTAATACTTATGTTGAGCTCTCATGACAAATCCTTTTATTTAATCAAATTGCATACCTTTCATTCAATAGTAATTTTTATACAATAGACACTGGGGATAAAATTTAGAATAAAAAAATAACCACCCTCCATGTGTTCTGTGTCTTTAGAAAGACAGAGAGATCAAATAAAGAAGTACAAAAGTAAGCACATAGTGCTCACTTCAATAGCACATATACTAAAATTAGAATGATACAGAGAAGATTAGCATGGCCCCTGTATAAGGATGACACACAAATTCGTGAAGCGTTCCATATTTTTACACAGGTCCAAGAAACCCAGAGAGTCCCAAACAGGATAAACCCAAGGCAAAACACCCCAAGACACATTAACCACGTTAACAAAGATCAAACACAAAGAACAAATATTAAAAGCAGCAAGGGAGAAACAACAAATAACACACAAAGGGATTCCCTGATCTATGAATAGAAACTCTTCAGGCCAGAAGGGAATGGCAGGACATACATAAAGTAATGAAAGAGAATAACCTACAACCCAGATTACTGTACCCAGCAAGGATCTCATTCAGATATGAAGGAGAATTCAAAAGCTTTACAGACAAGCAAAAACTGAGAGAATTCAGCACCACCAAACCAGCCCTTCAACAAATGCTAAAGGATCTTCTCTAGACAGGAAACACAGAAAGGTTGTATACACATGAAACCAAAACAACAAAGTAAATGGCAATGGGAGCATACCTATCAATAATTACCTTAAATGTAAATGGGTTGAATGCCCCAACCAAAACACAAAGACTGGCTGAATGGATACAAAAATAAGACCCCTATATATGCTGTCTACAAGAGACTCACCTCAAAACAAGGGACACATACAGACTGAAAGTGAAGGGCTGGAAAAAAATATTTCACGCAAATGGAGACCAAAAGAAAGCAGGAGTCGCAATACTCATATCAGATAAAACAGACTTTAAAATAAAGGCTGTGATAAGAGACAAAGAAGGACACTACAAAATGATCAAAGGATCAATCCAAGAAGAAGGTATAACAATTATAAATATATATGCACCCATCATAGGAGCACCGCAATATGTAAGGCAAATGATAACAAGTATGAAAGGGGAAATTAATAATAACACAATAATAGTGGGATACTTTAATACCCTACTCACAGCTATGGATAGATCAACTAAACAGAAAATTAACAAGGAAACACAAACTTTAAATGACACAATGGACCAGCTAGACCTAATTGATATCTATAGGACATTTCACCCCAAAACAATCAATTTCACCTTTTTCTCAAGTGCATACGGAATCTTCTCCAGAATAGATCACATGCTGGGCCATAAATCTAGCCTTGGTAAATTCAAAAAAATTGAAATCATTCCAGTCATCTTTTCTGACCACAATGCAGTAAGACTAGATCTCAATTGCAGGAAAAATACTATTAAAAATTCAAACATATGGAGGCTAAATAACACGCTTCTGAATAACCAACAAATCATAGAAGAAATTAAAAAAGAAATCACAATATGCATAGAAATGAATGAAAATGAAAACACAACAACCCAAAACCTATGGGACACTGTAAAAGCAGTGCTAAGGGGAAGGTTCATAGCATTACAGGCTTACCTCAAGAAACAAGAAAAACGTCAAATAAATGACATAACTCTACACCTAAAACATCTAGAGAAGGAAGAAGTGAAGAACCCCAGGGTTAGTAGAAGGAAAGAAATCTTAAAAATTAGGGCAGAAATAAATGCAAAAGAAACGAAAGAGACCATAGCAAAAATCAACAAAGCTAAAAGCTGGCCTTCTTAAAAGATAAACAAAATTGACAAACCGTTAGCAAGACTCATTAAGAAACAAAGGGAGAAGAACCAAATCAACAAAATTAGAAATGAAAATGGAGAGATCACAACACACAACACTGAAATACAAAGGATTATAAGGGACTACTACCAGCAGCTCTATGCCAATACAACGGACAACTTGGAAGAAATGGACAAATTCTTATAAAAGTATAACTTTCCAAAACTGAACCAGGAAGAAATAGAAGATCTTAACAGACCCATCACAAGCACAGAAATCGAAACTGTAATCAGAAATCTTCAAGCAAACAAAAGCCCAGGACCAGATGGCTTCACAGCTGAATTCTACCAAAAATTTAGAGAAGAGCTAACATCTATCTTACTCAAACTCTTCCAGAAAACTGCAGAAGAAGGTAAACTTCCAAACTCATTCTATGAGGCCACCATCACCATAATTCCAAAACCAGACAAAGATGCCACAAAAAAAAAGAAAACTACAGGCCAAGATCACTGATGAACATAGATGCAAAAATCCTTAACAAAATTGTAGCAAACAGATTCCAACAACATGTTAAAAAGATCATACATCATAACCAGGTGGGCTTTATCCCAGGAATGCAAGGATTCTTTAATATCTGCAAATCAATCAATGTAAAACACCACATTAACAAATTGAAAGATAAAAACCATATGATTATCTCAATAGATGCAGAAAAAGCCTTTGACAAAATTCAACATCCATTTATGATAAAAACTTCCCAGAAAGCAGGGATAGAAGAAACATACCTCAACATAATAAAAGCTATATATGACAAACCCACAGCAAACATTATCCTCAGTGGTGAAAAACTGAAAGCATTTCCCTTAAAGTCAGGAACAAGACAAGGGTGTCCACTCTTACACTGCTATTCAACATAGTTTTGGAAGTGTTGGCCACAGCAATCAGAGCAGAAAAAGAAATAAAAGGAATCCAGATAGGAAAAGAAGAAGTAAAACTCTCACTGTTTGGAGACGACATGATCCTCTACATAGAAAACCCTAAAGACTCTACCAGAAAATTACTACAGCTAATCAATGAATACAGTAATGTTGCAAGATATAAAATTAACACACTGAAATCCCTTGCATTCCTATACACTAACAATTAAAAAACAGAAAGAGAAATTAAAGAAACAATATCATTCACCATTGCAACAAAAAGAATAAAATACTTAGGAGTATATCTACCTAAAGAAATGAAAGACCTATATAGAGAAAACTATAAAACACTGATGAAAGAAATCAGAGAGGACACAAATAGATGGAGAAATATACCATGTTCATGGATTGGAAGAATCAAGATTGTCAAAATGACTATTACTACCCAAAGCAACCTATAGATTCAATGCAATCCCTATCAACCTACGAACGGTATTCTTCACAGAACTAGAACAAATAATTTCACAATTTGTATGGAAATACAAAAAAACCTCAAATAGCCAAAGCAATCTTGAGAAAGAAGAATGGAACTGGAGGAATCAACCTGCCTGACTTCAGGCTCTACGACAAAGCCACAGTCATTAAGACTGTATAGTAGTGGCACAAAGACAGAAATATAGATCAATGGAACAAAATAGAAAGCCCAGAGATAAATTCACATACCTACAGACACCTTATCTTCAACAACGGAGGCAAGGATATACAATGGAAAAAAGACAACCTCTTTAACAAGTGGTGCTGGGAAAACTGGTCAACCACTTGTAAAAGAATGAAACTAGAACACTTTCTAACACCATACACAAAAATAAACTCAAAATGGATTAAAGATCTAAATGTAAGACCAGAAACTATAAAACTCCTAGAGGAGAACATAGGCAAAACACTCTCCGACATAAATCACAGCAGGATCCTCTATGACCCACCTCCCAGAATATTGGAAATAAAAGCAAAACTAAACAAATGGGACCTAATGAAACTTAAAAGCTTTTGCACAACAAAGGAAACTATAAGCAAGGTGAAAAGACAGCCCTCAGAAAGGGAGGAAATACTAGCAAATGAAGAAACAGACCAAGGATTAATCTCAATATACAAGCAACTCCTGCAGCTCAATTTCAGAAAAATAAATGACCCAATCAAAAAATGGGCCAAATATCAAAACAGACATTTCTCCAAAGAAGACATACGGATGGCTGAGAAACACATGAAAAGATGCTCAACATCACTCATTATTAGAGAAATGCAAATAAAAACCACAACGAGGTACCATTACACACCAGTCAGAATGGCTGCTATCCAAAGTCTACAAGAAATAAATGCTGGAGAGGGGGTGGAGAAAAGGGAACCCTCTTACACTGTTGGTGGGAATGCAAACTAGTACAGCCACTAAGGAGAACAGTGTGGAGATTCCTTAATAAACTGGAAATAGAACTGCCATATGACCCAGCAATCCCACTCCTGGGCATACACACCAAGGAAACTAGATCTGAAAGAAACATGTGTACCCCAGTGTTCATCACAGCACTGTTTATAATAGCCAGGACATGGAAGCAACCTAGATGCCCATCAGCAGACGAATGGATAAGGAAGCTGTGGTACATATACACCATGGAATATTACTCAGCCATTAAAAAGAATTCATTTGAATCAGTTCTAATGAGATGGATGAAACTGGAGCCCAATATACAGAGTGAAGTAAGCCAGAAAGATAAAGACCAATATAGTATACTAACGCATATATATGGAATTCAAAAAGATGGTAACGACAACCCTATATGCAAAACAGAAAAAGAGACACAGATGTACAGAACAGACTCTTAGACCCTGTGGAAGGCGAGGGTGGGATGTTCGGAGAGAACAGCATTGAAACAAGTGTACTATCAAGGGTGAAACAGATCACCAGCCCAGGTCGGATGCATGAGACTAGTACTCGGAGTTGGTGCACTGGGAAGACCCAGAGGGATGGGATGGAGAGGGAGGCAGGAGGGGGGATCGGGATGGGGAACACATGTAAATCCATGGCTGATTCATGTCAATGTATGGCAAAAACCACTACAATATTGTAAAGAAATTAGCCTCCAGCTAATAAAAATAAATGAAAAAAAAAAGTATGTAAGTAAATAGTCCTATAATAATTACCTACACAATGCATAATGGGAACCAGAGAAGAGGAGTTAAAGGACTACTGGTAAAACCATAGCTTTTACTAGACGGACCTTTGTTGGCAAACTAATGTCTCTGCTTTTTAATATGTAGTCTAGGTTGGTCATAACTTTTCCTCCAAGGAGCAAGTGTCTTTTAATTTCATGGGTGCAGTCACCATCTGCAGTGATTTTGGAGCCCAAAATCTATTTGCCATGAAGTGATGGGACCAGATGCCATGATCTTAGTTTTCTGAATGTTGAGTTGTAAGCCAGCTTTTTCATTCTCTTCTTTTACCTTGCAAAGCACATTCCTTATCTGATATACCCACAAAGCGCAGTGTCTAGGGAAAGCTATGCTAAGTATTTTTAAATGTTTTATTCTGAGGTAGATTATATAATATTATACACTGAAAACAAAAATAACAAATGACCCTGAAGCACAACATTACTATTGGTTAGAATTTTAATAATCAACAGGTAAGCATAGGCCAAGCTAACATTGGAAACTCATCTGCAGAGAAATGATTTTATTACAGTTCAACACCCTATATTGGTGACTTACAGTGATAACACACTGCTGCAAATTAGCAAAGCATTTTGTGATGCGGGTAGTACTTATTGTGACCATCTGAATTTTTAATATCATTTTACTACAAGAAACATCTGATAAATTTAACTGCTTATGACATGGCTCCTTTTAAACTATGTTAATATTTTAACATAATCTATAGCTTCTTATGAAAAGTAGAAGAATACAGTTTTAAATTCACCAAGAAAGGAAATAATCATTAGAATAATTTATGTAGGCAAGTGATATCATTTTAAAAGTATAGTCAGTACCCAGCAAAGAAAGCCCCCTCTGCTATCTTTATTAAGGAAAATTGCTAAGAAAAATCAACCAAGTAATCTTTTAAAATATAACTGGAATTTAACAGCAATTCTAGCCAATCATACATCAGTAGTTAATTCAATTTCCAACAGATTATAAATTTAAGCTAACTATTTCTACATACTTCAGTAAATTTCTCTCATTTTAGACATTTATATCTACTTAGAATCCTTTGCATTTCAGGAACATCTTTTTAATCCTAGATACTGTGGGAATATCATACATATATATGATATTTCTCTTTCTTAATGACAAGTATTCCCCTGAACATAAAAATTCTACTGAAAAATGGGAGAGGGCAAAAGATTTTTAAACATTCACTTCTTTCTCTTTTACAACATCTATTACTACATGCTAGTATTTCCCACAAGAATATTTTTTATTTTATTTGAAGTTGGCAAAAATCTTTGTGCTGAATCCTTTGAGCATACTTCTAGTGATAGATGTCAGACCAGCGCTGTGTGGAAGAACTTTTATTTGATAGGAAGATGACAGGAAGAAGCCTCTATCCAAAATATAAGATGCAACTGTACAATCCTGTGAGATTAATGGAATCTTTTCTTCCTACGTATAAACGACTTATTCATTATTACCTCAATAAAATCAGTTCACATTATTAATTTGAATAGTGTGAAATTAAGACACTTAAAAAGGTACATATTTATTTAAATTAGGACAGTTTGTTTTAAATGTCTTCTTTATATGAATTAAATGTGAAACAGACTAACAATACAAATTTCCAATGATATTTTAACTTATGTTTTTGCAATCACCAATGAAGAACACTTTAAGATTCATTCACTGTGCCTACAGTATATACTCTGAACAACTAACATCTTGAGAAGAGATGCTTGTACAAGTTTAGAGTATATGATGTGCAATAAAATGAAAAGTCTTATTTAGTTTTACCCTCCAAACCAGGGTGTGAGTTATTCTAATTTATTACAAGCACTGCTTTATTCTCATTGGCATTATCAAATAATTTCACATGTCCCCTCATATCACAAGAAGAGGGACTAAAAATTTGTGTTATTTAACAAAAATCTAACATTCCAGACCATCTTGCCTATCTTCCCATCTTTCCCTATGCCTCTCAAAAATAAATCGGGAGTAAACAATACAATCCCATTATGTATCTTCTTATCTACAAATGTTATTCTTTATGTCTATCTGGGAGAGAACAACCAGGAGCATTTTTGATACATATTAAAATGCTAGCACATTTATATGTAATGCACATCTATTTAATGCATAAATAGAGAAGAAATTTATATCCATTCCTAGATTGGGGATTCTTGTAATAATATACTTCAAGAACTAACCAAAGTTTTGTAATGTTTTCAGATGTAAAAGAAAAAAAAAGTGAAACAATGGTGAGATGTCAAAAACTGATTGCTTGTTTTCAGATTTATTTCTGTCTCTAGCTTTCTTACAGGCCTTCCCCTCAGAGTCTGTTCAGTTTTCTTTTTGTGACAGGTTTTTCTCTTGAATATGGTGGTTTGCACTAACCTCGAAATGGACCTATATCATCACTTGTCCGTTTCTTTGTTTACCTTTCACAAGAATTAAAACCTCGAGAACAATACCATGAAATGGTTTAATCAAAACAATAAGAGGATTATCAGTTAATTTTTGAAAAACTTTTAGTTATTGCACTGGATTCTTAGTATAAGTTTATTAATACAACACTTTCAACAAAAAAGAGTATTATTTTCTTACTCTCTTCTAGAGTAAGCAAAGCATATTCAGAAAGAAATAATTGGCTATTACCTCACTGAACTTAGCTCCTCAAATACTTTCTGGACAGACACAAAATAAGTTTGAAGGGATTAAAATATAACATTGCATCTAGTTTATAAAAGCCATTTTTCTGGATCTAAAAACTACACAAAGATTTGATCAACAAGAGCTGAACAGTATACCACAGAAGAATTTGCAGTCTTTGAGATTTTATTACAGTAAGGTTTTTAAAAATCATTTATTTGTTTTCAAGATGACTTCACTCAGTCATGTACAGCTCTCTGTGACCCCATGAACTGTAGCCTGCCAGGCTCCTCTGTCCAAGGAATTTTCCAGGCCAGAATACTGGAGTGTGTGGCCGTTCCCTTAACCAGGGGATCTTCCCAATTCAGACATTGAACCCAGCTCTCACACGCCATAAAATTCATCCTTTTAAAGCATATTTTTTTGGCTTACATACTATTGGTGTTTAAAGTGACTTCTCTTTCATAGATGAGATTATTGTTGCAAACTGGCATTATAAGATGTTCTCTTACCTTACAGAGAAAGTTGATCTTAAAACCCAAAGACTGGGCATTTCTTGAGCCTGAGTTCATGTAGTTTCCAACCAAAAGAATTAACTCTAAAAGTCTGTTAAAGCTTTCACTTTTCTTCAGCTCTTCACAGGCCAGCGTTACCGCTATGATGCTTGGCTTGATGTTGTTTACATGTTCTTCAAATGTGAGCTTGAAAAGAATGCTCTTGAGACGAGGCCGCAACATTTTCACTGAGCTCATCTGTAAGATAAGGAATGCTGTATAAGATTATATATATACATGTAAATAGAGGAAACCAGATCTGAAAGAGACACATGCACCCCAATGTTCATCGCAGCACTGTTTATAATAGCCAGGACATGGAAGCAACCTAGATGCCCATCAGCAGATGAATGGATAAGGAAGTTGTGGTACATATACATCATGGAATATTACTCAGCCGTTAAAAAGAATTCATTTGAATCAGTTCTAATGAGATGGATGAAACTGGAACCCATTATACAGAGTGAAGTAAGCCAGAAAGATAAAGACCAATACAGCATACGAACACATATATATGGAATTTAGAAAGATGGTAATGATAACCCTATATGCAAAACAGAAAAAGAGACACAGATGTACAGAACAGACTTTTGGACTCTGTGGGAGAAGGCGAGGGTGGGATGATTCGAAAGAACAGCATGTATATTATCTATGGTGAAACAGATCACCAGCCCAGGTGGGATGCATGAGACAAGTGCTCGGGCCTGGTGCACTGGGAAGACCCAGAGGAATCGGGTGGAGAGGGAGGTGGGAGGGGGGATCAGGATGGGGAATACATGAAACTCTATGGCTGATTCATATCAATGTATGACAAAACCCACTGAAATGTTGTGAAGTAATTAGCCTCCAACTAATAAAAAAAAGAAAAAGAAAAAAAAAGATTATATATATACATGTAAATAAATAAATATATATATATATAACACAGTAATATATATATAAAGCCCATTATTTTTCTCTCTAGTGTGGATCATTTTATAGATGATACTGTAAAAATTTTGAATAAAATGAATTCTCTCTGGGTTTTAACAGTTGTATTTCCATCTCCAGAACACTTTAACAAATATTATTCTGTTTTAGACGTTTCAAAACAGTATTTTTTTTCAAACGTTAAAAAAACAGCCGTTCGATTTCAAAGAATAAATGAAATCATCCTTATAGCATTAAGAAAATATTATTGAAACTAGCCCGCTGCTATATGTTAATTGCATAATCATTAGTCACCAATAACATTTAAAGTGCCAAAAATCTGTCCCTGAGGTGAACCATGAAAATGCACAAATATAACATTGAGTTGAATGAACAGCTGGGCCACATATAAAAAAAACATATATATGATGACAGATAATATAAGTGGAAATACATTTCCTAAAAAAAATGTGGCTTCACTATTACCTATTTCTATGCTGTTTGAAACCAGAGCTAGAAGACTAGCTCTGATTGAGAACCTAATAATTTTAAACCTATGATCTATATTAATAAAATATATTAAATATTTATATATGCTCTAAAGAATTTCACCTGCTTGACAGAATGTTGATGTTAAATAAGTTATGGTAAAAGTACACGAACTTACTTTTAGGTACATTATTCAAGAATTCTATATTGGTTTTCTTCAAAACAGTTCATTAGGTTTTACTTGTTTCATAGTATGGGTCCACATTCTCTATTCCCTTTGGTATAGTTCCTATGATAATAATTTCTTTCAGTCTTTAATTTCCCATAACTCCAGGTCATTTAACTAGTTTTCATTCACCAAATTAATTCTGGGAGAGAGGTGGGTGGAGGGTCAACACATAAGAACATACACAAGCACACACACAATGAAATTATTAACAATCCTAATTATTTTATTTTTTACATATAGCTTAGCTTTTTAAAATACAAATGCCAGTCAAAGAGTAGGCAAGGGATAACTGTAGACAACATGAAAATAATTTGACAACATAAATAAGAGTCCTTAGTTTAAGGACTCTTAAACTAAGAGTTCTTAAGGGGACAAAATGCCCCTCAAAAGCAGCAAAACGAGTTGTCAAATAGACCCTATCTGCTCTAATATAAAAATAAAGCATAATCTATCATTTTTCCTCTTTGAAATAAAATTTGTCATTAACCATGGGTGTCTGCCTCTCCAAAAATTAACCTTTGCTATCTGCTAATCCTCCTATATGCATTCATGCTTTTCATAGGCAGATGTATAAAAATATACTGGGAATATCCCTGTTACTATGTCTGAAATGTAGGTCATATCACTCATCAATAGCTTTGCAAAAACACAATCAGGGGAATATTCAAAGCATCCTACTGTTTTTTTCAGTACTTGCATAGTAAGTATAAGACATACCATCTACTCACAAAAAGTGTCCAATGGAGCCTAAAACTCGTAACACAATCACTTGATAACTATAGCTAACAATAAAACTAGCCCATGATTCTAAATGGGTAAATAGAAATTAAGTGCTGGAGATGTACACTGAAATAAGACAAAACTTTAAACTCTATGACTACAACGTTTAATGAAGGCTTCACAGTAGAGGGGATACAAATGGATAAATAAATAAAAATTAAGCAAGTAGAGAGAGAGAGAAAGTGAGTGAGTAAGCAAAAACAAACAGGGACCAAAAACAAGTTGTAGACAGAAAGAATGAAGTGAGAAAAGGTTTATAGGTTAGGAATATATGAGGTATATACCTAGGGGCAGAATTTGAATTAAAGTCCCTTTAGAGTCCATGTAAACGCCATAAAAATTGGAAGCTAACCACATTAAAGTCTCCATGAATGAACAAATCTAATCTCCCACATGTAAATTTGTGTGGGAATCTATCCAAGGTCCTACGTCTGTTTCTGCCTTCATTTATGCCTTTATCCCCGTTTCCAAATCCTTTCCCACTTAATTTTTTCTTTCGTTTCCTTTCGTTACCTGGCTATCATTAGCACAGAAGCATGTTTTCTATTATTTTATTAATATATGTTTAAGAAGTAGGAATTTTTCAGTCTCCCTGATGGTTAAAAAAACAACAGAACTACCTGGACCAGGTGCTAGTCACCATATACCTCCCTTTTGGCTATGCCCTGTAAGACCTGTAGGAACCCTGAACACCAAGGTGGCTTTGGTGTGAGATCCACAAGGAATTTAAAACCTAAGCTTACATAGATATTTTTAGTCTTGCTTCAGTTCTAATACCATTTGTTTTCATTCATATCTGTGTTGCATTCATATCTGGTTCTGGGCTTTGTATGTCAATGCTTGGTCTACTGTTTCTGGGCTTTGTATTTCAATGCTTGGTCTACAAACCCAAAACATCATGGATTTGATTTTTTTTTTCCAATACCACCCCCAACCAAAATAATGTGACCGAAAGAACTTTAATAATTATAGTAACAATAATAGCAATTAACATTGAGTACTCTGTCCCAGTCACTGTTCTTGAAATCTGTTACATACGTATATGTGGATTTGATTCTCAAAACCACCCTAGGAAATGGTTATTCACATTGTGTGTTAGTCGTTCAGTCATGTCTGACTCTTTGTGACCCTATGCACTGTAGCCCACCAGGTTCCTCTGTCCATAGAATTGTCCAGGCAAGAATACTGGAGGGGGGAAACATTCCCTTCTCCAGGGGATCTTCCTGACCTAGGGATTGAACCTGAGTCTCCTGCATTGCAGGTGGATTCTTTACCATCTAAGCCACCAGGAAAACACGTTATTCGCGTTAGTCTCCTAAAAATGAGGAAAGTGAAGCACAGAAATACTAAATAACCTGTACAGAGTCAAATTGTATGTTGAAGTTCTGATCTCAGGCATTTTGGCTACAGAATTCAGACTCTACACCAGGCCACCTCTTAAGTCATATTGAGAGTGGTATGTATGACTTGTTGAAAAAGAGACTAGGGACAGGAATACTGTTAGCTAAGTTTTCAAAAGGTCTTAGAAACAGGTAATGCCCTAGGATGTTGACAGTAGAAAGGGAAAGAAAGCAACATACACAAGAGGAAGAAGCAAGGGGACTTAGTAGTAAATGACCAGTTATGGGAGGATAAAGTCAAAGACGGTTCCATGGTGTTTAGTCCTTTGTGAGGTAGAATACTGTTGGCATTAACGAAGGCAGAAGGAAGTGCCAATTTGGTTTGGCTTACTGTTTGGTTTTTATGTTTGTTTCAGAAAATGAGGGTAGATGAATTTGCTTCCCTTGATCTATACTCCAGTAAGTCAACCAGGGACTAAGGCAGCGGGGGCTGGTAGGGTACGGCTTAGTAGCAAATTCAACCAAATGAGTGAATCTAGACAGTTTTGCAGAGTCTGATTGTGTAAAGCTAATCCACCTAATTTCTCTGCTTCAGTTTCCTCATTTGTAATGAAGGGGAAGGTCCTGTTAAGCAGTCTTGCTTTGAAAATTAGGTAGGAGCCAAACATATGATCCATATACATTAGTTCCTTCCTTTTTTGTCTCTATCTCTTGAGTTGTGGAAAGGTGAGGTAAACAGTGTGAGATCCACAAATAAAAACCATTAGTTGGATGTTACCAAGACATTTTTATTAGCATTTAAGTGAACTTGGTTCATCATCCTTTCAGACACCAGTGTATTTTACTTCTAACAAAGACACTATTAGATTCCCATTATCAGGATATGGATTAGGACATGACTTAGCGATTAAGCAACAACATTAAGACTCCAAACCTTGAAGTCATGTTGAAATCACGGAAAACACAGTGTAATTTAATACCATTCCTTGCCTATATTTTAACCTGAAGAATTACTTAGAATTGGCTCTTATTTTCAGTTCTCATCATTCAAGCTTAAAATTTACATACTTCAAGGTTGGATCACTAAAACTGACTATTTAAATGTGTTCCCTGATCCTTCCAGCATTCGCCCCTCCAAATCGTCACATGAATAGTAAAATGAACCTCTATAATAGGGAAATAATATTGCTTTCCTGATATTTTGAGTTTAGCTATTGTTATAATATCTGGTAGCATTTGGAAATTCAGTCCTTGTATTTAGGAGATAAGTATCAGAGTTGGCAGATTTCGGAGTTATTAGAATATTGTGGGAGGCAGGTTGTTGATGAGGAGCATGTAGACAGAAGAATCAAAGACTGCCTCTTGTGTAGCACTGAACACAGGTCCTTGCATATATTAAACATTCAAATATTTGCTGATTGATTTTAAAAGCACTCCTGAGCTAGCTGACTATTTTCTAGATCTTCTCCCAAGGAAGATAGGCAGGTTGCCTATTGAACAAAATTAACAACAGATGGTAATATTTTACTGTCCCCAAAATGATGTCTTCAGCTAAGATGTCAAACCAGAAATCCTAGGGAATTACTTTTCCTGACTGCTATTACTGGATACAATCTATCACCAATCAACCTGATTCAGGGAAGAGGTTGTGCATTATAAGAGGATCACAGCTGCTCTTTGATCTAGCAAAATCTCTTCCTTCATTTACCCACTAAAATAAAATTTAGTGCAGAGCAGGTGATAAATATCATATGTAATTTGAAAGAAAATCTTATAAAATTAGTGAATAAATGGAAGTACTCATTAATAGAAACAGAAAGTCCAATATCAGCAAAGGACAGGATTGGGAAGCAGATGCACAGTGTAAAGAGGCATTACAGTAGGCTGATGTGGGGCAGTAAGAAGGTATCCTACTTCCTATGTAAAGTAATTAGCTACCAAAAGGATCATCCCAGTGATAGTGCCAAGGCTCAATAACAGCCCGAATTCAGAGCTCTAAATAACTATTTTGAAAGATAGGTTCAAGAGAATTATCCCCTTAATGCTCAGAGAGGGAAAGAAATCATTCTCTGTATTCTCTAGACTCAGAAGGTAAATTATAGTAGAAGAAATGGGACTTTTGAGTTACACAGATCTGGACTTGAACTACAGTTGTCTTACTTTATAGTTACAATCTAATGCAATTTACCAAGTGTTTCTGACACTTTATTCTCTACCAGTAAAATGTATTCCTTAAGTCATTCATACATGTTTCAGTAAGACAAATGAGACCTTATGTGTAAAACTGCTGTCATGAGAGCTGACACAATAGAATCACTCTAAAACAATAGCTATTATTGCTATTATTCTCTTTACTCATTCTCTGAAATTACCCCAAGAAGGTACCATGGTCCCTGACTGTTCTCCAAAACCTGAGATGAAGTTTTCTCATCCATTAAGGAATGTGTGTCACTAGGGCTTGATGAAGAATGGCCTTCAATATCTATTGAGCACTTTGTAAGTTTCATGCAGTGCTCCCTTCCGTCGATTTCAATGCATCATATAAATTTTCCACTAGAAATGTTAGCAGTGAAAACATGTTACTATAAAAATAAAGAGACTTATGGAGGAGGTGAAACTATATGGACTCTCTTAACAGAAGCCACAAGACAGTATGCTTTGATCATACTAATAGAATTTCCTGCAGTCAGAAGTATGAATTTTTATGATCAGAGCAGGGTAGACTGATAGACAATAGCTGAATCTCCATTAGAGGATTTGTCTGTGTAAGGGAATGTCTTAGATAAGTGAAGCAGAGAAATCATAAGAAGCACTGAGTGACATCCCCAGCCACAGTTACAATTATTAAAAGACTCATGTCTCGTAAAGGTACTTGAGTGCACCTAAGTGATATAAGGAAATGGAACAAAAACTTGGCTGAAATGTATGTCTGTTTTTCCTTGTGGTCCCTTGCAGCATTTTAGTTGACTGGCATCCTTTGTTTTATAATTCATTCCTTGAAGTGCTCTGGGATGCTGACCAAGGTGTTGTATTATGTAGGGGATTTATTTGTGTTACAAGATACTTGTCTATCAAATCACATCAAGCAACTATCATGTCTTCAGATGATCTGCACTATATTAAAAAAAAAAGTACACTGACAGCTTTAGTGAGAGCAGCCACAAGTTGGTTATTTCCCCAAAGAGTTAGACACAATTTTGTTAATATAATTTGAATTTTATACACTTTACTACCTATGCAGCTAGTGAATATTGATGTTCTGCCAAACTACCATAAGATTCCAGAGAGAAAGAAAAAAGATCCAATGTGACAATCATGTGTGAAGGAGGAGAAAGCCGTCCTATGCCACTCCTGAAGTCATATGTCACTCACTTTTAAGGTGATTTCTATTTTCTTTCATTTTTCACTGCTAAGAAACACATTTTCAACTGCCATCACATGTGAGCATATGTGATCTTCTAATATCTTCAATATATAATATTAAAGATTCATGGGAATTAACATATATTTGTAATAAATACATATTTGTTACAAAAGTGTTTCCCCCGATACCTAAATACTATTGGGACCCAATATACATTGAAATTGCAGAATAATTTTGTATCAGTGAATATAACAAAGGTGACATGATGAAGTGACGATAAAGAAGAGTCAATTTAAGTTAGAGAGCAGGCAGATCTTCCTATAAAAGTTGTGAGATGTTGAAATGTTTGGAAGCACGGAAATATTTAAAACAAGGACGTCTGTGATTCCCTGCTAAATAAATCATTTTATTATTCTCTTTAGGACATAACCCCCTCCAGAGGAGGCTCTCTACTGCTCACTATTGTACTTTCTGCAATACACCTAGTACTCAGACTGGACAAAATCATCAATACAGGTGCACCTGCTGTATGGAGCCAATGGCAAATGTTTGTATATTAGATGTCAGGAGAGAGAAGAGTCATTGGTAATCTGTAAAATGAACCTTTGGAAAAACAGGGTTTTGAAAACTGACTCTATCCCAGAAAAGCAATGATGTGCTCACAGAGAGTATTTTCCCCAAATAGAGTGATATGTGGAAATTATGCATCAACAAATATTTACTCATTTTCAGTCTGGAACAGAACATGATAACAATGTTGACCCCAAGAGACACTGAAAGCTCAAAAGAATTACATTAAGAAATGGATAAAGAATTTTCAAAACATCATTCTAACAACTGTCTGAGGCCAAGAACGGCCATTAGAGCACCTGTAATATGAGACTGTTATTTTAAAGGATTACTGATATATGGATAGGGGAAATGGGTTAATTTTTCATTTTTTAAAATATTTAATGAAAAGCAATCAATAGAAAAATTGATTGACATCCACAGACTTCATCTGAATATTCAGTTTTCAGATGGTTTTCTTTTGTCTCATTTTATTGTAAAAACTGATGAAAAAAAGCAATCCTGTCACAAAATGGATTATTATGAGAAGTTAACAAAATGAACCAGAATCTGAATATATGGATTTGAGAACACACCATGGTGAGTTTTCTTTTACCTGATCTCACAATTATTAAACCATCTTTTTTTTTTCAGATAAAAATGAAGGCACATCTAGAAGTAAGAGCTAGCATTCATATTTACAGAAGGAATGAAAATAGAAACAATCAAGGCATTACATATCAAAACACTGAACACTTTGAATGAAAGCAGATAAAGAAAAATGAAATTTTCCCAATGAACATGCAAACTTGAAGAATGATTTAATATTAATGGAACAGAAGAGCTACAATTTTCCATCCAAACTAACTGCCTTTGATGATGTTTGGGAGAAAAAAAAAAAAGCTTTTAAGAATTTCCTTTTCACCTGATTAAGCTATCTTGAATAGAGCTCATAAGCTCTTGGGGGGCTTCAAAAAAGTTAAAAAGCAAACTGATTTTATAGCTATAGTTCCAACTACAGGCATAAATCTACTCCTCCCGCCTTCACATATTTATGCAGAAAAAGAACAAAAATTAACTGTGCTGTCAGCAGTATCACATAATCTTTGCTTTTCATTATAAATGTTTTTATGCACAAGGCTATCTCAACATCTTTTTCTTAGATTATAGCTTTAGAATGTTTTTAATTGAAAAATATGGGTAATTTTGAAGTCAGAAAAACAAAGTACCCATTACTAAGAGAACTAATTATTGCCTTCTTTTTCTCAGAAGATGTGTTACTTTAATAGATACACACAGTATGGGTCTCCATCCACAGTGCAAGACAAGTGGGAATTTCCATAGCTCTAAGGTTTAAGAACAGCTGAGCTGCAAACACACTGGGAAGAGTCTGAAAGCTCCTGCTGGGGGTTCTAACCGGCAGAGTTTTCAAAGATCTGTGTTTTTTCCCCCAGTACAGGTACAGCACATAATTACAACAATATACCAAATTCAATTCTGTGGGAGGCAGATTGAAGGACAAGTCAGTAGGAAGCTATGCAGCCAATCTACCCCCCAAAGAAAAGGATTATTGATCCTAGATGGTGTGGGAAGTAACATATCCCTCTTCCCAGGAAACCTGCCTCTAGATACAGGAAAGGTTCCTAGATTTTTTTGTTTCTTTTATCTTCTCTCTCTCTCTCTTTTTTTTCTGGTTTCTTTTTAATTTATGACATGTGAAAATAAGCAAATCCAATGATATGGTTGATAAAAAAGAAAGAAGGAAAGAAAGTTTACAGAAATCTTAGCAGCCCAGTCACTGTCTCAGGTAAGTTTATCTTTTTTCAAAAATTCAAACCCTGATTCTTCCCTAGTCTTGCCAGTTTTACTGTTTTTCTTTTGTTTGATGAGATTTTAGTGAATATTGCAAGAGTAATCGCAATTCTGGCATACGTACATCTCTAACTGATGAGATTTTGTTTTTATCATCCAGGAAGTTATACAATAATGAAAATTCTAAAGGACATTGGCAGGGTGATAGGAGTAAAATTAGGAAACAGTATTTACCACTAGAGAAGGCAAAGAAAGAAAAGGACTCAATAAGGAATCTAAATTCTTCAATGTTCAAGTACCAAATGAATACAGAATTAGGAATAAAATGAGCCCACTTGATTTTGCATTCAAGCTAATACATTCAACAAACATTGGTAAGTATATCATGTGAATTAAATCAATATAATACAGACATTTAAAGAAGTTGTAATCTAGCAGGGGTCATTCAATAAAAAACCTTGTGATTAAACATTTAATTAAAAACCATGATAATTTTGAGAAAGGAAAAGAAAAAAAAGATGCTCTGAGAGAATTTAATAGGGAGGCCTAGTAAGTAAGTGAGAGCATAATGGGGAGAAAAATTTAAGCAGAGACTCAAAGAATAAGCAGGAGAGAAACAGGCAGGAGTGGGAGTAAGTGGGAGCAGCGTGTGTAATGGTCCAAAGACAGGAAAGAGCATGGTAAATTCAAAAAACAATGCACTGATGCTTTAAGCAGATAAATAATGATGCAACACAAATGTACTTTAGAAATGTCACATCAAGGGCTGTGCCGAGACTGATTTGGAAAAAGGTCAAAAGCATAAGTGGAGAAAACAGACTAAAAGTATATTATAATGGTTAAGGGAAAGATGATGCTGGCTTGGGTTACAGTAGTAACAGCACAGAAGAGAAGTCAGTAGATCAACTGTATATTTTAGATGCAATTAAGAGTTAATGATCTCTCCTAGATCAGTTTCAACGCATTATTTAAGGTAGCATTCTGATTGCTGTTTCCTGAATAGTAAGTAACCAGAGGTAAGGAAGTAGAAAACAAAAAGAGACTACACTTTGAAAAAACTCATGTTAGGTAATGAAGAGAGGGCAGTATTTATCATGGGCCTCAGGGCCAGTAAAGGGTTTTTTATTCATTCAGCTATCCATTCATATATTTTGGGGCAATGAATGACTTAAGAAGATTCTTATTTCTGAAGAGAAGGGCAGAGTGGAGACTGAGGAACTGAAGAGGCAACAGACAAATAGAACAAAAGTAGGCAGGGGATAATATAGGTAGAGATAACAACTGTGGGTAGAAGAGATACTGCTCTAGCACCTATTTGCTTTCTCATTTCCCTGGTAAGAGATCAGGTTGTCTGTAGGTTGAAAAGAATGGGAAGGGGAGGGAGAAAAGACTTGAAGAAAGCAGATAAGATACGGTATAGTCGCTAAAAACAAAAGACCACTGAATTAAGAACAAGTAAAATAACTGCTGAAATGGCAATGAGAGTCCCGCCGACGTAAAAGCTAAAATGTCATAAAGACACCAATTCAGTTTGCTAAAGAGAACAGGGAGACATAAAGTCAGAGAGTTAGAGGCACAGTGAGAATGTGAAGGAGCTCAGATTTTATTCTGTAAACTCTGGGAGACACTGAAGGATTTCAATATGTAAATCACACAATGAATATACATTTTGAAGAAGACTAATAATTTTGATGGCAGAAGAAAGCAAAAGCAAGACAACAAGTTTGGGACCTTTCTCATTTGGGCAGAGGATTCTATAGATGTCCAAAGTTGTCCTAAATGTAGGCTGTCCATATATTTCCAGGATTAAAAAGTATTTGGACATTTCCACAGAGGAGTGAATTTAATTTCAGCATAGACTTGAAGAAATATATTTGAACATAATTTTTACTTTGAGACCTAAGCTATGCTATTTTTAATCTCAGGCTCATACTTAGTTCTAATAATTATCTTAAAATTCAATAAGCACTTATATACTGGCTATTATATACAAGATATACATGCTTACATATATGTTTAAAAGACTAAGTTATATCATTATTTTAAGAAACTTTTCGCTAGATATGAGACTATCTAAACTATATTTGGACCAGACAAATCCTGATTGATACTGCCTTAGATAATTTACATAGCATAAACTACTTAGAAATGTCCTTGACTATCTTCCCTATAGACATGTAGCTAAGGATGGGGAGAGTAAATAAGAGGACCGGGTGACTTCATGCTCACAGTCCCAGAATTATTTATGGTTGCATGCATAAACACGAAATCTCTTTCCTTTCCTATTTTGCTTTGAGTTCAGAAGGTATATTGCTCTTTATGTCCTCAAACTTCATTTCCTCAGTGTAGTACCAAGGATATTCCTCTTGAAGGACTGGCTTGGCAAACATACATCTTCCAAGATAAACTGCATTCAGGAAAAAAATGGCTTTGGAGAAACTGCAGTGTTCCTACTGTAAAACTCATAACCATCATGACACAGCTGAATTCTCAGATGGTATATAACCTTGCTTCAATTATAATATGAATTTTAGTAGCTTAAGTTTTAAGTGTTTAGAAAATTTTATTATTTAATATGTGTTAAAGTATTGCTACTTAATAAACAATATCTGGCCAGTTTAGTTAATTTGCTTAATTCAAAAATGAGAGATAGAGTTTTTTCAGGTATCTATACATGCTCTATTTCACCCTAAATATACATTCCTAATTTGCTTTTCAAGGATTTGACAGAACCCTCCTACATCAGCATATGCAGTGCTATATCTGAGAACTAATAAACTCTAAATATGGGTAAGCAGTTATTGCATATGTTCAAAAGGAATATTCTCTGTTCTATCTATCTATCACATTTTGACTTTAAACAGGATTTTTAAATTGCAGAGTGCCAATCAGATCGAATCAAATGTATTACTATTAAAGAGGTTATAAACGATTCTGGATTAAGCAGAATATTTGACTATTAAGTGCAATGGTAATTTTTAACAGTCTTAGTATGCAGATGGAAAATGGTCAGAGAGTCAGGGTAAAACTGAAAGCTGTAATAGAACTGTTTATTCATATGAGACCAAACTTGAATTAAACACAGTCAAAAATAGCTTTTCTCTAGGAAATTAAATAAATCATCATACCCACGATCTTTTTGTCAATTATTTTGAACAGCAGTTTTGAGAAAAGCTTGAAACACACACACATATATATATATATATACACACACACATATATATACGTGTGTATATATATATATATAATGCTATAGTTTTAATACATAATCTACACCTAGTCCTATTTTATACCCTTTAAAATGAAGAGGAGATAAGAAAACATAATTCAAAAAGAAAAAAACATAATTCATTTCAGTAATTATTTAACCACATTAAAGCACGAAATGTATTTATGAAATTTTATTTCCAGCTGAAACTGTGTATTTAATGGTTTTAATCAATTAATGAAACTCTACGGGAAATCTGAAAATTTTTGTCTTTTTCCTGATACAATATATACCATTCGAAAGAGACTCTAGAATACTTCTAGTTATCTATAACAGTTTCCATCTTTCTACCCTTAAGAAGCATAACTTTATTAAAAAGCCAAATTCTAATAGCAAGATCTAAATAGAAGGAAAAATAGTCAATACAATAATGTGTTATTTTTATATATTAATACTAATATCAGCATTGATATAGAGGAAGATCCCTGAGATGTTGTGAGGTATTTCATAATGTAGATCTTAACTTCTTTATTTTTCAATAATATTATAAGTAATAAGGTTTTTTTTTTTTTTCCTGACAGCCAATGTTACATAAGTCATACAGTTATACGGTAGAAAAAATATATATATAAGCAATTGAAATGTCTCCCCCTCGTCCGACCCGTTTCTGTTAAGGGTTACCTCCAAGCTGAGCCTGTGGGCCCTTAGGCTAGATACTTACCACAACTCCAAACTGTTCAGGTTCACAGAGGTCATCATATTCATTCTTCAGCTCTGCTAGTTCATTGAGTACCTTCTGCTCAGGAAGATGTTTTACAAGGTTCTAAAAGGAAATAAAAGCATAACAGTTTAGTATTTCATTATTAGGATTATAAAAGATACATTAACAACTATAAAAGTGATTAACTAGTATAGTGGATAAATTTCTGATTGTGTTTCTGTCACAGTACCAATGTATCTTCCCCTTCTCCCCAAAAACTTAACCAAAAAACAGCTATAATTTAATGTGAATAAATATATAGAAGTGTTTGGTTTCTCTGCACTATAGTATATAAATGTTAAATTAAAAAATCATATGACAATAAATAACATTACAAAATTGACTGACTTTCTAGGTCTTAAACACATACCATAATTTTAAGATTTATTTCCTGTCATGATAATTAGTCAATCTCTAAAAAAACAGGAAAATACTATGTAGAATTTACTTATGTGCAGTAATAATAATCATCAACTATACTCTTCAATATTGGCAAAATTTGGAATCATTTTCAGTCTTACAAACCACATCAAGCCTATAAAAATAATCTCCCATTATTTATAATATCTGTATTTTTTTTCTATCCTGTTCTTCTATGTGATTTCCAATTTCTAAAACAATTTTCCAAGAAAGAAGCCTAGCTTTGGCCCCTACAGTCCACACATCATTTTCCCAGCTATTTCAACTTTACCACCTCAAAGTTGGCCACATCATTGTCCAACACTGAGTCTGAGGGACAAGTGTGGACCCAATTTAAAACTATCTTTCAGATAAAACTGTTAAAACCATCTTTCCGACATCTTTCAGATAGTTCACTTAAAAACTATCTTTCAGAACTTCAATATATATACACACACAAACACACACAAATGCACACATATACACACACATACAATGTGTATGTGTGTTAGTCGCTCAGTTGTGCCTGACTATTTGCAACCACGTGGACTGTAGCGTATCAGGCTCCTCTGTCCACGGGATTCCCCAGGCAAGAATACTGGTGTGGACTGCCATTCCTGTCACTGTGAGGATAATGCCTGAGATGCAAAAGGGAATGGCTGATGCCAGGGTGAGCAATGGGGATCCTGTTCTCCAGAATTCAGAAATGTGCATTCTGGTTGGTTTGGTAGGTACTTGCCTTGGTTTTAAAACTCTCTGGTTGCAGCAGGTTTCCCTAATGGCATCTATTAGAAGATCTAAACAGGCAGAAACATCTCTACTGCCTTTTGGAACCAGACAACTAAGGAAATCTTTGTCAAATCTAGGTGACACTCATGGTAAATAAAGAACCCGCCTGCCAATGCAGGAGACATAAGAGACACAGGTTTGATCCCTGGGTTAGGAAGATCCCCTAGGAGGAGGGCATGGCAACCCACTCCAGTATTCTTGCCTGAAGAATCCTCATGGACAGCGAAGCCTAACGGGCGACAGTCCATGGGGTCACAAAGAGTCAGACATGACTGAAGCAACGTAGCCTGCATTGTCAGATCACTGGCTGACTGAAGAGATAATGAAACCCAAACTAGAGTGATCACACACAAGGGATACCGTCCTCAGGAAACAAAAATCAGCTGTCTTTAAGGAGTGGCATAATTAGAGTCCCAAAGTTATAATATATTCAAATCTCCACTTCTCAACAAAAGTATTACAAAGCATGAGAAGAAACAATAAAGCATGCCCTTGCAGGGAAAAAAGAATTTTGACAGAAAGAATTCTGGAAGAAGTTCAGAATTTAAAGTTATAAATCAAATATATTAGATAAACTGTTTTAAACATGCTCAATGAGCTAAAGGAAACTATGGACAAACAACGAAAGGAAAATAATATTATGAATAGAATAAGAATAATAAAGACATAGAAATTACAAAAAGGAATCCAACAGAAATTCTGACAGTGAAAAGTACTGATAACTGAAATTCAAAATTTACTCTATAGGAGTACATATGGGCACCGGAGAAGGCAATGGCACCCCACTCCAGTATTCTTGCCTGGAAAATCCCATGGACGATGGAGCCTGGTGGGCTGCCGTCTATGGGGTCACAGAGTCAGACATGACTGAAGTGACTTAGCAGCAGCAGCAGCAGATATGGGCAGGCAGAGGAAAGGATCAATGAACGTGAAGGTAAGGAAACATATTATTAGGTCGAAGGAACAGAAAGATAAAAGAATGAACAAAAATAAACAAAGCATGAGGGATCTATGGGACACCAAGCATACCAACATGTATATCACAGGATTACCAAAAGAGAAAGGGAAGAAAAAATATTTGAATAAATGATGATTGAAAACTTTCCAAATCTGATGAAATATGTAAATACACACACCTAAGAAGCTCATTAACTCCAAGCAGGACATCAAGGAACTATGAGACACTTTCTAATCAAAGTGTCAAATGTAGAAAATGATAATTTTTAGGGCAGTAACAGAGAAGTGAATTGTCACATTTAAGGAATTCTCAATAGGATTATTATATGATTTCTCCCAATGGAGTCAAAAGGTAGCAGGATAAAATAAGTGCTGAAATAAAAGACTATCAACAAGAATTTTATACCCACAAAAACCATCCTCTAAGAATGAAAAACTAACCTAACCCTCTTTTGTAAATAAACTTTTATTGAAACGCAAAAAAAAAACCAAAAAAAGAATGAAAAACTAAGACATTGCCAAATTAACAATAACAACAGCAACAAGAAAAGAGATAATTTATCACTAGCAAGCCTGTTCTGTCCCCAAATACTAAAGGAGGCCCTACAAGCAGAAACTAAAGGGCAGTAAACAAAATTATGTGTCAATTATACCTCAATAAAACAAGCAAATAAATAAACATACTGCTATATGCAGTCTACATGCTTTCAATAAAAAGATGCAAAGTGATTGAAAGTAAAACCGTGGGAAAAAATATGGCATGTATATAGTAGCCAAAAAAAAAAAAAAGTGAGGTATCTATATTATTGTCAAATTAAAATTGTCACTTTAAATCACAAAAAGGTCACAAGAGACAAGGATATTATATATTATTAAAAGTTTCAACCCGTCAAGAAGATATAATTATTACGAACATATTCCTATCCAAAATACATGAAGTAAAAATTGACAGAGTTGAAGAAAGAAATAGACAGATCTAAAATAATACTTGGAATGCAGGGGTGATTTAACATATAAATATATGATGATCTTTTACTTTTATCTAGTTTGTTTCACTTTTTCTATTTTATATTCAGTGCTCCCATTTCATTTAGTTTTTGTTCTCCAATTTGTACATCTCTCACTTTTTTTGATGTTCTTTTTCAAGCCTTTATCAAGTGTAAGTAAAAAAGCTTTTGTACACATATACAAAATATGTATAATATATATATATTTTAGAAAACTTATGATTTTTTGCCTAACTAAAAAAATTATGACATTTTGACTCCACTTTGACTTAGTATGAATAGAATGCTAGATTTCTAATTAAAAAATAGATATACAACAAGCAACAAAGGTTTACTGTATAGCATAGGGAACTATAGTCAATATTTTGCAATAACCTATGATAGAAAATAATTTCAAAAATAATATATGTGTACTTGGATAACTAAATCAATTTGCTGTGCATCTGAAACATTGTAAGTCAACTAAACTTTAATGAAAAATATATATATTACAAAAAAACAAGCAAGCCGAAACTTTAATTTTTGTGACTTAATTATATTTTGGGTGGGAAAATTGTGCAAAGCTATTTGCACTTTTAATCTTTTGCCACTTTTTTCCCCCATATTGAACTCATTCAACCTAAAAAATACAGGAAAAAAGTGTAGGAAGGAATCTGGCTAAGCTAAAATCACATATATCATCCAGTGAGTAAACATCCTATTTTGTAGAATGTTTAAATAGTAGAGTGTTTATTTCTCTTTGTCCAAAAACAAACGAAAGATCAACCAATGTAATATGCCGCATTAATAGAATAAAGGGAAAACATCTCATATGATCATTTCTAATACATTAAAAGCATTTGATAAAATCCAACACATATTTGTGAGAAAAAAATGCTCTTTAAACTAGGAATAAAAGCAAACTTTCACAACATGATAAAGACCATATAAAAAGATGTTGTCAAAAAAAAAAAAAAGATGTTGTCACAGTTAATATACTCAATAGTAAAAGACTGAAATCATATCTGTTAAGAACAGGAACAAGGCAAGGGTGAATGCTTACAACACATCTATCCATCATAGTACTAACCAGAGCAATTAGACAAGAAAGAGAAATAAAAGGCATTCAAATTAGAAAATTAAAAATATTGTCTCTGTTTACAGATGATGATTTTATATGAAGAAAACACTAAATAATCCAACAAAAAACTGAAAGAGCTAATAAATGAATCCAGCAAAGTTTCAGGATACTTAATCAGCATGCAAAAATCAGTTGTATTTCTGTGCACTATAATCTGAAAGGAAATTAAGAAAACAATTCCATTTACAATAGCATTTTTTAAAGCACCTATAATGAGATACCATTTCTACAATGCCCACTAGAATGGCTATTGTCAGCCAGGACATGGAAGCAACCTAGATGCCCATCAGCAGATGAATGGATAAGGAAGCTGTGGTACATATACACCATGGAATATTACTCAGCCATTAAAAAGAATTCATTTGAACCAGTCCTAATGAGATGGATGAAGCTGGAGCCCATTATACAGAGTGAAGTAAGCCAGAAAGATAAAGAACATTACAGCATACTAACACATATATATGGAATTTAGAAAGGTGATAACGATAACCCTATATGCAAAACAGAAAAAGAGACACAGAAATACGGAACAGACTTTTGAACTCTGTGGGAGAATGTGAGGGTGGGATGTTTCAAAAGAACAGCATGTATATTATCTATGGTGAAACAGATCACCAGCCCAGGTGGGATGCATGAGACAAGTGCTCGGGCCTGGTGCACTGGGAAGACCCAGAGGAATCGGGTGGAGAGGGAGGCGGGAGGGGGGATCGGGATTGGGAATACATGTAAATCCATGGCTGATTCATATCAATGTATGACAAAACCCACTGGAAAAAAAAAATAAAAATAAAAAAAAGAAAATAGAATGGCTATTGTCCAAAAAGTGGGAAATAAAAACTGTTGGTAAGGATGTATTAAAATAGGAACCCTTATGCATTGCTGGTTGGAATGTAAAACAGCACCAGCACTGTGGAAAACAGCTTGGTGGTTTCTTAGAAATTAAAAACAGAATTAACCGTATGATCCCACAATTCTATCTTGGGTATGTAGCAAAAAGAACTGAAAACAGCATCTCAAACCGTTATGTGTACACAAATGTTCATAGCATTGTTATTCAATAGCGAGGAGGCAGAAACAACCTACTTTTTCATCAACAGATATATTGATAAATGTGGTATATGCATACAACAAAATATTATTCACTAGAAAAAGGAAGTTTTGATCCACGTAAAACACTGATGAATCTTGAGAATTTTACACTTAGTGAAATAAGATAGACAAAAAAAGCAAATAGTGTAAGAACCCACTGACCTAGAATAGATTCTTAGACACAATAGAAAAGAGGTTACAAGGGGCTGGGGGCAGAGGGGAACGGGGAGTTACTGCTTAAAAGGATAGAATTTCTGTGTGGGATAATGAAAAAATTCTGGAAATAGTGGTGATATTTGAACAACAATTTAAATATACTTAACACCAGTTAAACTGTATATTTAAAAACAGGTTAAATAGTACACTATATATTATAAATGTTTCCAAATTTAAATTAAAAAAAAAAAAAGAGTAAGCAATATATAACCTTATATGTCCCATGGAAAACAACTGTATCTCAATCTACTTTTAAGTAGATTTGGTCTCCATTTATCTTTACTCTCCTCCCACTAATTTTGCGTTTCCACTAAGCTCTATGCCTGCAATGGCACCCGCTGTGTACTGATTAGTCCAAAGATTTACAATATCATGTCATTTGACCTAAAAGAAAAATCAATATTGATATAGCAATATAAACATCAAATGAAATTAAGCCCACCTACTACTATGCCTCATTAACATCATTTTTTTTAATAGAATAGAAAGGTAAGTAAATACCAAGGTGTTGTTTCTACTTTTCTAGAATATTTCTGATATATATATAGAAATTGTTTTTCAAAATTTTTTCTCTGTTAATGGGATTTTTTGTGAAGTATGTTATTAAGGAAAACAAAGAATCAGACTGGTAACTTTCATAATTTTCCCTACAGGGAAACTCAATTAGAAAGATTAAAAATGTTGCTACCATTATTAAAAATATCAACTCTGCATATTTTCAACTCTCCATCTCAATTTTAAGTTTTAACTGTGAAAATAACTATTATAGAATGAATCAAGCCTATAATAGGATTTTAACTCTGAATGGGAAACTTGTTATTTTGCTTCTCTTCCAGCTGCAGATAACCTGTTAAGTCATACTGCAGGCTCCCTGGCAGGTGACATTTCTTTTCTTTCTCTGTTCAGCTATATGAAATAATGAACACATTCAATGGGCTTAGATGTATTCTGATTCTAGATACGGTCTTCTGACTGAGTTACAAGGTTATATAGCTGCCAGTGTTTAGTAGATTCTATTTACAAATAATGTTTAGAATAAAACCCTCTCAATGTGTGGTAGATACAGCCTATGTTATAGGACTTCTTGCTTAATGAACCTACTACATCTAGAAACCCATGTTTCAAGTGGCCATCATAGCCAATACCTGAAGATACCTCAGTATTTTTCCATAAATACTAAAAAATGGAGCATAAGATCAGACATTAACAGTGTTTTCATGCCCATCAAGTCCTGAATAGAAAAGGAAGGCGGATTAGAAGAGAGAGGAGAGACATAGCAGTACTCATTTGCCTCTATGCTCCTTCACTTATCTTCAAAAGGATGTCAAGAGAGAAAAATGTTCAATGCACAGTTTAAGAATAATGTGGGCAGTCCTTGGAGTCAGTTGCAAGTCCATATTTTTAGGCCTCCAGGAAGATCCATGCTAAGTCACTTCAGTCGTGTTCAACTCTTTATGACTCTATGGACTGTAGCGCGTCAGGCTCCTCTGTCCATGGAATTTCCCAGGCAAGAATTCTGGAGTGGGTTGCCATTTCCTACTCCAGGGGATCTTCCGGATCCAGAAATCGAACCTCCATCTCCTGCAATGCAGGCGGATTCTTTACAGCTGAGGCACTGGGGAAGCCCCTGTCCTACCTAAAGGAAAGGAAGTGTGTATTATGCGATCAGGCTAGCCCAGTAGGAAAGCCTGCATTTTGGAAAGGATCACCGTGAGTGCAATAGTTGCTTCTTGGATGTGTCTCCAGGCCTGGCCTACCTACCCCCTCATATGTCTGAGTGCTTGGTTATTCCAAAAATCAAGAATGTTAAAACAACAACAAAAAAAAGGAGACAAGGGAAGAAAAACATGTTTCTGTATCTTGCCACAGGATACTCCACACCCTTGGCATGTAGAGGGCTTCAGTACATAGCAGCTATGTCCCACGGGAGGCTCCTTCCCTCTCCCCACTCACAGTGGTGCCAAGGAAATGGATCAAAATAGGAAATGAGGAAAATCACCCACAGCAGCTACATGAAAGCTGACAAATTAGCTCATAAGATCTGGAAGATATTCCTTGAGAGCCATAGAAACATCTAATGGAGATAGTTTTTGAAAAGAGTTAAGGTCTTACAACAGCAGCTAGGAGCAAGAGGAAGCAAACCACAGGTGAACAGATGTGGATTGGGCTAGTGTTTAAATGTCATATTGCCCAATTAAACAATTGTAAATGGCTTTTGTTTAGTTGCCATATTGATACTATGGCTACTTAAGATCTATAAATAAGTTGCAAAGATTAGTTCAGACACCCCCTATACTGAAAGGGGAAAGCTATTTGTAATAACAGAGGCTAGAAATCATAAATTTTTAAAGACAACTTATATTCTGACAAATTGTGAATTAATAGGCAAATATATTGTAAAGTTTCAACCCTTCTATTTTTCCTTCCCGCTGCTCCTACTTACTATTGAGCATCTTCTTTCAAACATTCTAAGATTTGTGTTTAAAAGATCAATTCTAGGTCAGTATGAAAATTTCATCTTAGAAAATGTCAATGAGCTGAAGTTCACAAAGAAAACAACAAAGGGGAAAGCAGTTACTATGTCATCAAACGAGCAGGTTTTTCTTCTTTTTACACATCACAAATTCACTTTCTGATGACTGTCACAGTTATCTAAAGGGATTTCTCCTAAAAGACCACAGGCTTTTAACTCCTGTTTTACATTTTTGCAATGACTCTACAATTCTTTCAAAACTTTATTTCCTTTAAATGTTAATTGCACACTTAAATGTTAGTTAAGTGAAGGTACTGAACCATAATGCCCTTTCCTGATTTCCAAAACATAACCTTTCTTTTTCGTCTTCTATCTCATTAAGTCATTTTAGTAGTAGGAAAGTCAAGTTAGGTTCACTGTGATTAAGTCCTATCGTTCCCTACATAAATGGATCGGGACCAATATTTCTTTTTTTTAATTTATTATTTATTCTTTTAAAATTATACCATTACAGTGCACATATATACACAGAATTCTATTTATATATAGGAGACATGTATATATATATATATCAGTATCATGTTAACTTCTGTTGTCAAAGATTTTATTTTGTAAAAAATTCAGGGAAGAAATGGATAAGTCTTGGATAAATCTCTGTGATCTTAATAGAAACTTCCTCCTATTTCGTCTGGTCAAAAGCTCAATCCCTAAACTACTATAATTTACTATAGGTTGTGCAACACTTTCTCATGGCATGTCTTAAATTGTATGTGTGTATTTTAATGTTCTGAAATCACATTCATGTGTCATTGTTCTTCACTTACATGTATTTTGTATTTCATCCATCCATTCAACTAGTAGCTGCTGACTCTGTGATTGCCACCACGTTAAACACTAAAGATTCTGCCCTCATGAAAATTACAGGTCCAAGGCTGTGTATACTCCTGCCTACACAGTGAAACCATAATCAACATATGACTGACAGTAATTTGTGTTGCATTTGATACAAAATACATTTCTTGTCAGGAGGTCATGCTGCAATTCCCTCTTTTGGTTTGGAATTCCTAACATTTCTGTAACTCCTAAAACAGACTATAAGCATGTTAAGATATGTTAAAATGCTAACTAAATGGTGTAAACCATTCAGGGAGAGGTTTTCCAACCCTCCTTGTGGAGCTACTCCTTTCAAAAAATGTTAGTTGATTAAAGACAAGAACTGAAAACATGGTGAGAAAATTCATGACCTTGGAGTATGACAATTATATCTTACAAAGAGGTAGCCTTTTACAGGTTTCCTACCAAGTTGATCTTCAACTTGACCAGAGTAGGCATACTTCTCAATATCACCTCAGCACTAATAGCACCAAATGAACAGCTCAGCCCTCAGCATTCCTGCCAATACCTAAGTTTCATATTTATAACCGAAAGCCTGTCCTACTTCAGTGCACCATCATTACCGCAAATTCAACAAATCTTTCTAAAGAAGAGTCCATCCTCACTCTGATCCCTTATCCCTACCTTATCAGCTCCTCCTAAAGGCCCCATTCTACCAATAGGACTGGCATCCTCTCCATCCTCTAAGCTTTCCAACTGGCGTTTGTCACTCAGTTACAAGTTCTGAGGGCTTCCTTGGTGGCTTAGATGGTAAAGAACCTGCCTGCAATGCAAGAGACCCGGGTTCGATCCCTGGGTGGGGAAGAAACCCTGGAGAAGAGAATGGAAACCCACTCCAGTATTCTTGCCTGGAGAATTCCCTGGACAAAGCAGCCTGGCAGGCTCCAGTCCATGGGGTCGCAAAGAGTAGGAAAAAACTGAGTCACTAACACTTTCCCATTTCACTTTCTCACAAGTTCTGATGATTCTTTCTGCAAAATCTCTTTGGAATTCAACCTTTATTTTACATTCTGCAGCCAAAAATCTGGGCCATAGAAATCATGTGTATCTAAACTTTTCTAATTTCAGTTCAATTAAATTCATCAAAGTGTTCTCATTCTGTATTAGATTAATAGAGATCATAGATATATTTACAACTTCTATAATTATAGAAAGAAAAATTGTGAATACTTTGTACATAAAAATTTCAACTCCCACTAATGTCATGATCCTATTTACAGAAATGTATTGCTTTCTAAAATAATTCGCATGATTTACAATTAATCTGAAGATAATTACTAAACGTACTCAATCCTTTGATGCTAATTATCTTCTCTTTTGTTTATGTTCCACTCTATACTCAAAAACAAAACTTGAAAATCATATTAAACCTTAAAGGTGATATTAAGAATTAAAAAAATATAGAGAATATACAGAATGAATGACTCACTATGAATATTAAATAGCCTATGAGGTGGGTATGGCCTTGTCTAAATGTAATATAGTCTGCCTAAGTATAGTACAAACAATATCCTGTTATATACATATAACTCTCATGTATTTTGAATTAACATATTTCAAATTAAACACAAAATATCTTTTAATTATAAGGATACAAACTGATATTCTCAGATATCTAACAGAAGATTTATATTACTTAAAATAGGTGACAGGAGTATAGCATGTTGTTTAGGTACACTCTGCTTTCATTAGATATCACCTTATCATAGCCATGACAAACAAATACAAGGATGCATTGCTATAAAATATTATATATAATTGTTTCAAAAGCTGAATCCTATCCTACCCCAATAGCCAAGACACCTATGTTGGATAGGGTTGAAGTTTGAAGGCTACTAACATCTTACAGGTCTTGAAATTATGAGTGCAATGTACTTTAGTGGAATATCCCAAAGGAGAATCTAGAAATTTCTTTCAAATATATAGGTGTATGCTAATACAATATTCAATCATTTTGCATTAAGAACTCAGTGTTTTCATCCACAATTTTTGTTTAGGCATATGGAACAATGCAAGTCAATGCAGACTATGAAAACTGAGTGTACCAGAGAATGGCCATATTGTTAAATGAAATGGGCCACATCAGAATGCCACAACTCCTATGCAAATCCAAAGGCAGAAATACTTCACTGTTTAGAAAGACAATCTATACACAAAAAAGAGGTGGCTTCTTTTTCCAAAATCATTGTAATACCGTAAATCATTCTAATTAGTTCAAAAGAGTTGTAATAGAAACATACCTGACTGGCTATTGTTAAGTATTTCTTCCCTTTTTTCATATAAGTACTGGATATAGACACTTTCATCCAAAACAAATGTAGAAGCATATGGATACACCTTAGTTCAGTTCAATCAGTTCAGTCACTCATTCCTGTCCGACTCTTTGTGACCCATGAACTGCAGCAAGCCAGGCCTCCCTGTTCATCACCAACTCCCACAGTTTACACAAACTCATGTCCATTGAGTCAGTGATGCCATCTACCATCTCATCCTCTGTCGTCCCCTTCTCCTCCTGCCCTCAATCTTTCCCAGCATCAGGGTCTTTCAAATGAGTCAGCTCTTTGCATCAGGTGGCCAAAGTATTGGAGTTTCAGCTTCAATATCAGTACTTCCAACAAACATCCAGGACTGATCTACTTTAGGGTGGACTGGTTGGATCTCCTTGTAGTCCAAGGGACTCTCAAGAGTCTTCTCCAACATCACAGTTCAAAAGCATCAATTCTTCGGCACTCAGCTTTCTTTATAGTCCAACTCTCACATCCATGCATGAATACTAGAAAAACCATAGCCTTGACTAGACAGATCTTTGGTGACAAAGTAATGTCTTTGCTTTTTAATATGTTGTCTAGGTTGGTCATAACTTTCCTTCCAAGGAGTAAGCGTCTTTTAATTTCATGGCTGCAATCACCATCTGCAGGGATTTTGGAGCCCCCCAAAATAACATCAGCCACTGTTTCCAATCTATTTGCCATGAAGTGATGGGACCGGATGCCATGATCTTCGTTTTCTGAATGTTGAGCTTTAAGCCAACTTTTTCACTCTCCCCTTTCACTTTCATCAACAGGCTCTCTAGTTCTTCTTCACTTTCTGCCATAAGGGTGGTGTCATCTGCATATCTGAGGTTATTGATATTTCTCCTGGCAATCTTGATTCCAGCTTGTGCTTCTTCCAGCCCAGCGTTTCTCATGTTGTATTATGCATACAAGTTAAATAAGCAGGGTGATGATATACAGCCTTGACATACTACTTTTCCTATTTGGAACTAGTCTGTTGTTCCATGTCCAGTTCTAACTGTTGCTTCTTGACCTGCATACAGGTTTCTCAAGAGGCAGGTCAGGTGGTCTGGTACTCCCATCTTCTTCAGAATTTTCCAGTTTATTGTGATCCACACAGTGAAAGGCTTTGGCATAGTCAATAAAGCAGAAATAGATGTTTTTCTGGAACTCTCTTGCTTTTTCGATGATCCAGCAGATGTTGGCAATTTGCTCTCTAGTTCCCCTGCCTTTTCTAAAACTAGCTTGAACATCTGGAAGTTCACAGTACACATATTGCTGAAGCCTGGCTTGGAGAATTTTGAGCATTACTTCACTAGAGTGTGAGATGAATGCAATTGTGCAGTAGTTTGAGCATTCTTTGGCATTGCCTTTTTTTGGGATTGCAATGAAAACGGAACTTTTCCAGTCCTGTGGCCACTGCTGTTTTCCAAATTTGCTGGCATATTGAGTGTAAAACTTTCACCACATCACCTTTCAGGATTTGAAATAGCTCAACTGGAATTCCAGCACCTCCAGTAGCTTTGTTGGTAGTGATGGTTCCTAAAGCCCACTGACGTCACATTCCAGGATGTCTGGCTCTAGGTGAGTGATCACACCATCATGATTATCTGGGTCATGAAGATCTTTTTTTACAGTTTTTCTGTGTATTCCTGCCACCTCTTCTTAATATCTTCTGCTTCTGTTAGGTCCCTACCATTTCCGTCCTTTACTGAGCCCATCTTTGCATGAAATGTTCCCTTGGCATCTCTAATTTTCTTGAAGAGATCTCCAGTAGTTCTCATTCTATTGTTTTCCTCTATTTCTTTGCATTGATCTCTGAGGAAGGCTTTCTTATCTCTCCTTGCTATTCTTTGGAACTATGTATTCAAATGTGTATATCTTTCCTTTCCTCCTTTGCTTTTCGCTTCTCAACTATATCTTAGTTAGTTATATCTAAGTTATACCTTAGGTTAAAGAAAGAGAAAGTCCATGTGAAGCAACCAATATGCTGGACATTTTTTGACCATCAAGTACCCATGCCAAGCTGAAAACATGTTTTTGTTTTAACTAAGCAGAAACAATATTTGGTATCTGGGGAACTTTAAACATACTTATCTGAAAACAGTGGCAGATTACCACTACCTAATATGTTTCTCTCAAGTTTCAAACAAAAGAGCCATTGAGATACTTTAGAACAGGCTTCTGTTTCTAGCTAGTTAGTTACCCTAATCAACTGGGTAGTCAAATTGTCTAGGGACTGTCAACTTATAGAATGCATAAAATTCTTAAAAGTATCTTCAGATGAAAACCTAAGCTGTCAAGAAATTTAAAATATCCCCCCCAACTCTGCTCAAAGAAAGAAAACTAAAGGAAAGCATTAATCCAGAGATATACCAAACACTGAAGGCCAACTCTGCCCTAGGAAAACCTACCAGTTTCCAGTGTTCTAGAGTTTTTAACTTTAATGGGCCTCAAACATAGGATGGTACACAGAGCCTAGAGCTTTCACAAGGTTTAGGCAAAGTTGGTTTTGATGTACATCTAAAACCCCAAGATATAATCTCTCCAGTGAAGGGCTTAAAGAAAGACAAAACAAACAAAGGAACAAAATAAACAAAGCCCACCCACAGAGAAAAAGAGTATGGGGTCTTGTCTGTTTTCTCCTTGACTGTGGACACCCTACAGGTGTACCCTACAGTCACAGGGTAACCAGTGACTCCCTGTAAACCTCTAACCACAAGCCAGGCCCATGCAGGTTTTTGGTCAGAATTTTAAATACCTAGTTATTAAGAAACATGTTGAGAATTTAAAGTGACTACATTTTGGCAGTGTTCCCATATAATGGGCAGTAATTCATGCAAATTTCCAGGAAGAAAAATACCTTTAAACTTCAGTTTCAAAACATTTCCAAAAAGGTTCAGCAATCATTGCAAGCTAAGTCATTTCAGTTCTTGTCGGATTCTTTGCAATCCCATGAACTGTAGCCCTCCAGGCTCCTCTGTCCATGGGACTGTCCAGCAAGAATACTAGAGTGGATTGCCATTCCCTTCTCCAGGGGATCTTCCCCATACAGGGATCAAACCTGGTCTCATGTCTCCTGCATTGGCAGGTGGGTCCTTTACCACTAGCGCCACCAGGGAAGTCATTAGCTCACAATAAAAATACAGATGATACAGAAAGAAGTAAATAAACATTAGTAAGAGTGAGCAAAAACAATAGAATTAGACCTATAAAGATGTAGACCTTAAAGATGTAAGAATATTCAATAAACAAAGAATTTCTAGACACAAGAAATACAATAAGTGACATTAGAAAGCTCACTGGATAGGAAAAACAGATGTTTAGGTACAAATCACAAAATAATTAGTAAACTGAAAGATAAGCCTGAAAGAAATGCTCTAGAGTACAGTACATAAAGACAAAATACAAAAGAGATGTAAAACTAAACAATCAATAAAACCCAAAACAGAGTGAGAATGTTCAAAATAAAGAACTGGAGTTAACAGTAGGCAGGAATAGACAGCATGGGAGGAGGATAATATTCCAAATGTAAATTGCTAAAAAAAAATTCCAGAATTGATGAAGCAGAACAAATTTTAAATTCAAGAAGCCCAATCAATCAAGATAAACAAAAGGGTGAAAAAATCCACACTGACACACATCTTAATAAAACTATAGAACATCAAAAACCAAAAGAGACAGAAGAATAGAACAGGCAGGTTACCTCCAAGGAATGTCAATTTAGACTACAGCTTGCTTAACAAAACTGAAGCCAAAATATGGTGAAATAATTTCTTCATAGAGATAAGAAAGAAATTTCTGCAAGCTAGAATTATATACTCATTGAATATATCTTTTAATAACAAAGATGAAATAAATACAATTTTAGGCAAATAGAGTTTTTACTATGTCCAGAATCTCACTAAAGGTACTTTAAAAAGATGTGCTTTAGCAAGAAGTAAAATAATCCTAGAAGGAAGTTCTTTCACTGGAGAAGGAAGGTATTCATGAAAGTGAAATATGTGAGTAAATCTAAACAAACCTATGAGTCAGTAAAACAATGTCTAACTTTTTAAATTTTAAAAATAACCAAAATAAGAAGTAACAACAGATAATTTAGGAGAGTGTGAAAAAAGGATGTTCAAAGTAATGCATAAGTAAACAGACACACATGCCACATTCAGAATAGGAAGAACCATGTATTATATGGATCTTAATATACACAAATTTGTCCAGAAAATTTAGGTAATTCCAATAAAATACCCTAACAAAATTTGTGTTGTTGCTGTAGTTTGACAAGTTGATTATAAAATTTATGTGGTGGAATGAAGAATCATCAATAGATCCTTGGAAAAAGAAAATGTGATTGACTTCCCCTATTATTTAATAAATAATGATGGCACAAGAGTTATTCACATGTAAACATATGAAATTCTGTTCTTTACAGTATACACAGAAATCAATTCCAGGTAGATTAAAGATTTAAAGTAAATGACAATCCTCTTAAAACATTTAGAGGAAAATATAAGAAGAATACCTGCATGACCTTAGATAAGAAAGTAATTTCTTACATCAGACATAAAAGCACAAAGACTAAAAGAATGATGAATTAAAGTACATTACAATTAGCAAGAAATGTTCCAGAAAAGATACCATGAAAAAAGAGGGGGGGGGGGGGGACATGAATATTGAGAAATATTTGAAATATGCAAGCAATAGAAAACTAATATTTCAAATATATCAAGAAATCAGACAAAACAAAAAAGATAAGCAACACAAAAGTATTCCAACATGGACAAAAGACTAAATGAAGCATTTTAAAGCAGATGAAACACAAATGGCCCACAAGTGGCCCACAAATGGTGTCAATGGGGCTTAAATTCATTCAAACTCAAGAAAAAAATTTCAACGCAAAAAATGAGATTCTTTATTCACACCTGCCTGGAAAAAATACAAAATTTCTACAATATTTAAGAGTGTAAGACACTGGTTTTCAATACCATCTTCACATAAAAATAACCTTGGAAGCTTAAAAAAAAAATGGTGCACTCAGAATGGCCAAAGTAATCTTGAGAAAAATGAATAAAACTGGAATAATCTCACTTCTTGATTTTTAAAATACATTACAAACCTTTAGTAGCCAAAGAAGCATGGTGTTGAGATAAAGACAGACATATAGGAAACAACTGAGAATCCATAAATAAATCCATGTAACAGATCTTTGACAAGGGTTCAAAAATACATAATGGGGAAATTATAGTCTATTTAACAACTGGTTCTAGAAAACGTGTGTATTCATGTAACAATAACAACAATGAAAGAAATTGGGACTTCTATTTCACACTTAACAGAAAAATCAAATTAAAATAGATTAAACACTTAAACATAAGATATGAAAACATAGAGCGATAGTTGAATCATTTTGGTCTTGGCAATGATTTCATGAATATGACACAAAAAGCAAAGACAACAAAAGTAAAGAGAAACAAAATGGGACTACATCAAACTAAAGAATTTCTCTGAACAGCAAAGAAAATAACCACCAGAACAGGCAACCAAAGAATAGGAGAAAATACTTGCAAATCATAGATCTGATAAAGTTAACTTCCAAAATATACAAATAACTCCTACAATACATTAGCAAGAAACCAAATAATCCTGTTTACAAATTGTACAGAGGACTTAGACATTTCTCCAAAGACATAGAAATAGCCAACATATACATTAAAAGGTGTTCAATATTACTAATCATCAGGGAAATGCAAATCAAAACTATGCTTCTCTGTTGGCCCAGGTGGTAAAGAATCCACCTGCAATGTGGAGACCTTGGTTTGATCCCATGGAGAAGGGAACAGTAATACTAGAACCCACTCCAGTACTCTGGCCTGGAGAATTCCATGAACTGTAAAGTCCATGGGGTCAAAAACAGTCAGACATGACTGAGCAACTTTCACTTTCATACCTGCTAGAATGGCTATTAATATGCTATCTAGGTTGGTCATAACTTTCCTTTCAAGGAGTAAGCATCTTTTTATTTCATGGCTGCAATCACCATCTGCAGTGATTTTGGAGACTAAAAAAATAAAGTCTGACACTGTTTCCACTGTCTCCCCATCTATTTCCCATGAGGTGATGGGATCAGATGCCATGATCTTAGTTTTCTGAATGTTGAGCTTTAAGCCAACTTTTTCACTCTCCTCTTTCACTTTCATCAAGAGGCTTTTTAGTTCCTCTTCACTTTCTGCCTAATGGCAGAAATGCCTAATGGCAGGGTGGTGTCATCTGCATATCTGAGGTTATTGATATTTCTCCCGGCAATCTAGATTCCAGCTTGTGCTTCTTCCATCCAGCCTAGCGTTTCTCATGATGTACTCTGAATATCTTAAATAAACAGGGTGACAATATACAGCCTTGACATACTCCTTTTCCTATTTGGAACCAGTCTGTTCCATGTCCACTTCTAACTGTTGCTTCCTGACCTGCATACAGGTTTCTCAAGAGACAGGTCAGGTGGTCTGGTATTCCCATCTCTTTCAGAATTTTCCACAGTTTATTGTGATCCACACAGTCAATGGCTTTGGCATAGTCAATAAAGCATATAAAATCACCCAATACATTTGTTATCCCATGCGTGGTTTTTTGCTGGTTAGGGGGATCACTTTGGGGGATCTTGGCTTCCCTTTAGATGTGGTGCTACACTAAGCATCCACTCCTATGTGGCTGTTCACTCCATCATCAACTAATTGTTCATCCTCTGAAAGTCTGCTCTCTTTGGGACTCATGACCTGTTGGCTCTTTTAAGGAGACCCGGGCACACTATCAGATAAAAGAAGCCCATATGTTCAGGATATGAGGACTATCTCTGACAAACGTTCCCAAACTCCTGCTTAAGTTCAACCCTTCTCTAGACTGCTGACATGTCCCTTGGTCCAAAGGGCAAGCATGTGTTCATATTATATGCATCCTGGGCAGAACCTTGCCTTTATATCAGTTGAGCTGTTCTTTGTGGATTTAAAGCGACTGATAACCCAAGGTTCCCTATGTGTGATGTTCTTCTTCACCAACACAAAATCTTTTCATCTGAAAGTAGCCATGATTTTGCTTTTTCAATTTATTCACATCATGGAACTTACATAAACTAGATCTAGTGGTTGTTCCCTTTGGATTTAATGTGCCAAAAAAAAAAAAAAAAAAAAAACAGTTTGCATACATTTAGGTTAATGGAGACCACCACCATCCCTTTGCCTGAAAGACACTGCCTCCAAAAAAGGCAGCTGGGGCTGGGGAAACTGCATACACTATGATAGTTTTCACCACTCAGTGCAAAAGAACTTTCACTGCAGAGTCAATTGCGACAGAAACATTGAGAACTGACAGAAACACCTACTATACTATAGTAGGTTCCATATAAGTATTGCTCTACTCTGTATGGAATCCTTATGCTTAGTTTTATAAGGTCCTTTGGTTCAACAAAGGAGGTTGGGGTGGTTTTTATAGCTCTCAGATACCCTTGAGAGCCAACACAGAATTAAAGTCAAGAAGCAGAAATACGTAAATCTGACACCAATATTAGGATGGACTGCTCACCCCTTCAATATGGCCCTACACACAGGGTCAGTCTAGTATTTGGATAATCTCTAAAATGCCACCAAATGAGATGATAACAGAATATTTCATATAAGCAAAATATAATATAATGCATCTGATTGGTTCAAAAATAACTGAAAAAATTACTAAAACAGAGAATGCTCATGATACAGTTCAGAATGTCAGTATCACATGAAAGATCATTTTCAAATACCACTAGAAAAAACTATGAATATCATAGTACAAATGCAAAGAAGAAGAACAGACAATATTCATTTTGGCATAGAAAATAGGGAGCATTTCTAGGAGAAGGTGAGTTTTAAGTCACATTTTTAAAGATATGAAAGACAAAGGATGCAAAGACATGGAGAAAGGCAAAGTCAAGTCATGTACAAGTTATTCAAACTCAAGACTTGGAAATTCAACAAATCTTTAAAATTAACTAGAGATTCTCCACAGGAATTAAAACAAACAACAACTAAAAACCGATGGCAATCACTGCTACTGCTTCTTAAGGAAGAAAGTGAATGGATGGAGGAAAAAGAAAAATCAAGTTGAATCAAGTAAGATGCACTGGATTGGAGGCCACCTAGAGAAAAAGATCAGCTAAGAAACAAAAGTAATATCAGTAGAATGAGTGAAGTGATGAGAGATAAGGCTAAACCTGTGGGAATGGCAGGTAAGAGTGGTTCTAACAAATCTTCAAAGAATCAGTAAGAATGCATGATGTGCTGGGATGAGTCTCAGACAGAGTCAAAGAAGAGAGAAGGGATGAAAAGATTTCCAGGAGATAAGGAAAGGAGATATTTATCTGAGGGATGGAACAAAAAGATGAGCTCTTCTGGGAATGCTTTTTCAAGGGATGATTAGACATTCAAGTGGAGTTAATTATCTTTACTAAATGTCTAGGAAAAGGTGAAAGATTATAGCTAAGTAGACACCCAAGGGACTTGTCCATACTTGTGTTGTATTTGTTTAGTGTTTACAGTTTGCATGTATCAGTATATTGAATTGGTAAAATAACCCAATTTTGTAAGAACACTCCCCCTCCCCCCACCATACGTGCAATTTAAGTGACTTGCCCAAGAGTTTAAGTGGCTTACAGAGGGTTTACGTGACTAAAACCCAACATAATGTTTTGTTGTTGCTGTTTTCTTTCTCCTCCTCTACATTAAGCGTGGTATTTAACGAATAAGCCACTAAAGAGTAGAAAGTCCAAGGAGATGAAGTAGCAATTCATCACAGCATTCAAGGAAAAAGAGGAGAGACCTTATTTGCTTTTCCTGAGAAGCAAGTAATTTTTCAACTCCATTCAACTATATACACTTAAGAAAATTATAAAATGATGACCAAAATATTTACTCTTGTTTTTCTCAGCTGAAAGACTTCATTTCATTAAATGGGACCTTCACTTAGAATCCTTCATATGAGATAAAATAAATTATGGTGTTATTAGTATTTGAACTACACTTTCATTTTACTCAAACGCTGCTTATTAATGCAGAAATGGAATCCTATGCCCCTTATATTGCATTGAGTAAAATTAAGTCTTTATTTCTTGGCAACTAATTATATATTTCACAATACAAACAATAATGAATGTCAATGAAGACAATGTCTTCTAATACCAGATGAAAATATTTTAAAAGATCATTTAATTTCTACTCTGACATCCAATGATAGATGTTGCTTGAACTGTTTTATTAGTAAACTTTTGCGGCTACTTTTTATTGCATGAACTGTTTAATTAGTAAACAGTTTATGGCTATTTTTTATTCCTGTCCAACAGTAAGCTCTCAACTTCCTCAGCCATCTGCATATCACAGCAGGAAAAAAACAGACCAAAAAACAGGAGGAAAAGAAAAGAAATCAATGAACTGGCCATCACATGAACTGAGTTGTGATTCCAGATTGGCTGTGTGATGTAAACTTCTTTGAGCCTTGGTTTTTCCTTCCATGAAATAAAGAAAATGAATAAGAGGACTTATAAAATTAATTTTGACTTTAACTTTTGACAGTATCTAATTCCATGATCGAGGTATAAAGGCAGAATTAAATCTGAGTACAGTGTTTATGCTCTGGAAGACAATGATCACACTTTATCAAATACCTCACAGAAGACAGGTTCCACAATTGGAAGAGAAGGAAAAATAAGATATTTTAAACATTCTGACAGGAAGAATTCTCCATTAAACCACATCTGCTCTCATTCATGTATTTTCTTTTACTTTTTTTTTAAATTATTGGAGTATAGTTGCTTTATGTGTTTCCCAGGTGGCACTGGTGGTAAAGAACCTGCTTGCCAATGCAAGAGATATAAGAGATGCAGGTTCAATACCTGGGTCAGGAAGATCCCCTGGAAGAGGGCATAGCAACCCACTTCACTATTCTTGCCTGGAGAATCGCATGGACAGGGAAGCCTGGTGGGCTACAGTTCACAGAGTTGCACAGAGTCAGACACAACTGAAGCAACTTAGCATGAATGCATAGTTGCTTTATAATGTTGTGTTAGTTTCTGTTGTAAAACAAAGTGAATCTGCTATATGTATACATATATCCCCTTTATTTTGGTTTTCCTTCCCATTTAGGTCAGCACAGAACAATGAGAAGAGTTCCCTGTGCTATACAATAGGTTCTCATTAGTTACCTATTTCATACATAACAGTGGATATGGGGGCGCTTCCCTGATGGATCAGTCCCTGCCAATGCAGGAAACACAGGTTCGATCCCTGGTCTGGGAAGATCCCCTGGAGAAGGAAATGGGAACCCACTCCAGTATTCTTCCCTGGAGAAGCTCAAGGACAAAGGAGCCTGGCAGGCTAGAGTCCATGGGGTTGCAAAGGGTTGGACACGACTTAGCAACTGGACAACAAGAAGTGTATATACGTCAATCCCAATCTCTCAATTCATCCGCCGCTCCCTTTCGTCCCTTGGTGTACCATTCCTAGGAGGTAATCTCATTTGCAAACTTTCATACAAAGCCACCCTGCAGCTGGATAAACCCACCTAAAGAGTCTTCCCTTTCCTTGCAGTCATATAGCAGTCCCACCCTCCTATCTCTGGCCAACACAAAGCATTCTTCAGGCCACGTTTTAGTACCATTGTCTAAGCCTGTGAGCTCATGAACTGTTAATATCTTTTGTGATTCTTTATTAGAACAAATATTCAAAGTAGCTATTAAACTATAACTAATTATTTGGAATGGATCACAACATTTCTGATAAACTCTTTAATATGACAAATTCTTATACCACCAAACCTTTAGAACAGTCCATGTTTGCAATTTCACATATTTCAATTTTTGTAAAATATTGTTCACTAATATTCAAACTAAAATATACAATTTAATTCACAATACATGTTGGAAATTTCATAAATCCATGATTTCATATATGTTCTCATATATTTTAAATCATGCTAATGTAAAATATATTATTCTAATACTATACAACATACTAAAATAAAACACTCCTAAACAAATAAAAGACAAATATAAAAATGCCAGGGACTTACTTAAAATACTTTCGGATCATTTGACCTAAGAACCTCACAGTATAATAGCCTTATCTCAACCTTAATGATAGCATAACATGAAAAGAAGACATGAATATCTTACAATAATATAAATTCAACAATGGTGAAACTGTGGGAAACAACTGATGGATAAAGATTTGTTTCATTTATTCAAGTGGAATATTAAAAATCTATAGAACACTTAAAAATATTAAAAGGTTTTGATCACATTGGAAAGTCCCCTGTCTCACCTCTGTCATTCTCCCACAGTTAGCTTCATTAATCAATTCTATCTTAATTCAAGTATTTTTGCCTACTTGGAAAACTACATTTACCTTTCCATCATGCAAATAAAAAGAAATACAAAATAAGGAACGAGATCCAAAGGATCAAACAGGTTGAAGTGAGCCTTCTGAATTATCCTCTCAAAAATGGTAGACTAGTCCAAGAGATTTCCTTTGTCCTCATTTGATGTCTTTATTTCTGAGTTTCCATACAGTGCATAGAAAGCAAGTAGCTCCAAGAGAATTATTACCCTGCTGAGAATTCTTTCTATTAACATAGAAAACGGAGACCGACTATTCAACTAAACATTTTGAAGGAAGATGTTTGGGGAAAAAAGCAAACCTAACTGAACTGATCCCACTCAATTCAAAAGATATTCGTTGTATGCCTGTCATTTAACCAGCACTGTGCTACATGTGGGGACGCTTCGGCGGATATTATTTAACTTAATCCACAGAACAGACCCATCAGCTATTTAGAGGATGAAGAAGACGATGTGCCCAGAGAGGTTAGGTGACCTTCTCAGCTTCACATGGCTGTGACAGAGCTAGGATTTGGACACAGCTTTTTGGCTCCAAATTGAAAGTTGTTATCAGTATACTATTTGTCCTTAAAGGACATACATTATAAAAAATCAACATAATGTGTTTTAAACGGTATAAAGTGAACTGTTCAACACTATTAAATTGTTAATGCAAAACAAAAAGCCACCTAGTACATGATACAGAAAAAAAAAAAAAGTTAAATAACACTAGTAAAACTGCCTGAATTCACCCCTGAAACATAATTAAGGCCTATATTTTAAACAATGTTTGATTAGGTCTATTTGCAATTTAATGAGAATGAATTCTCTCAGAATTTGAACTTAAAATGAACACTTTATATTCCTAGGAAAGAGATTTTTTTTTTTTTAACACAAAGAATCAAGTTTTGCTCTTGCTTATAATAATCAATGTCCAAACCCTCTGTCCTGAGAGTTTCTAATTAACATAGAAAATAAAAGCAAATGACTGGAATTTTATTAAATTCTGAAACTTTACTACCTATATTTGAGCAATAAAAATAATTCTTCAGACAGTGGTTTTCATTCAGAGACAATTTTGCCCCTAGGGGACATGGGTCCCATCTGAAGCATTTTTGATGTCACAAATGGTGTCAGGGAGCAGCAACTAGTGGGCAGAGGCTAAGGATGCAGCTCAACATGCTACAATTTACAGGACAACACTCGACAAAAAAGAATTATTGAGTCCAAAATGTTCATAGTGCCAAAGTCAAGGAACCCTGCCTTAAGCATACACTTTCAGCACTGGTCAAATGCTTCAAATTTTATTGTGTAATATTTAAGACATACAAAAATATATACATAAGATAATGATTCTATGTGTCTACCACCGAGATTAAGAAATAAAGAGCATTCAATCTCCTTTGTGTATTCCTTCCTGACTGACTCTCTAAAATATTATGTAAAGAGATTATAATATTCACCACATTGTATCTATATTACTCTGTGTCAAAGTATGCTGTAGCCAGTTAACTATACTATATTACTGCAAATTATACCATAACTATCATATGACTTTACTAGATTTGACGAATAGGTTCATTTTTATTTACCCGGGAGATCTAGAATTAGAACATTGAAAAAACAATACAGTAAGTAAATATTTATTCCTTTTATGTAGAAAGAAATATTTTGAGTATTTAACCTCCTGAATACATAAAAAAGAGAAGGTGGTTTTATAGATATAATCAATTACAAACGTGATTTACTTCATTAAATATATGACTGCAAGCTAAATCACTTCTGTCGTGTCTAACTCTATGCGACCCTATGGACTGAAGCCTGCCAGGGTCCTGTGTCCATGGGATTCTCCTGGCAAGAACACTGGAGTGGGCTGCTGTTTCCTCCTCCAGGGGATCTTCTTGATCCAGGGATCAAACTTGCATCTCTTATGTCCACCTGCATTGGCAGGTGGGTTCTTTACTACTGGCACCACCTGGGAAGCCCAAATATAGGACTAGCCATCAATCTTTGGATTCAAAGAAAATAAATATAATTTTTTAAAAAAGAGTAGGAAATTGGCAAGAAAAAACAGTGCAATTGTTCTCCATCTCCGTTAGTTTACTGAGGGAACTGAAGCCTGGACACTCTGCCATCCGTTTCTCTTGGGCTGAAGGACTTAAGATTTTTGTACAGAAGTCAACTCATAGCTACAAATGAGAGTAGGGAATCTGGGTCTAACCTGGCTTCTCATTTTCTAATTCAGGTTTCTGAAAGTCTGAGGAAAATGAAGGCACTTTCCAAGTTTTACAATTGCAAGAAAATTCCTGGTCTACCCCCGACATCATCTCATTTATAGAGCCAATGGATGTGTAGTATGAAAAAGGCAGAATTTTAATGAAATTCTACCATAGATTAAAGTCTACAGGGCAGCATAAAATACAACCTTTGAGGACACATCTTGCTCAACTATTAATAAAATTATATTTTTTCAAGCTATAAATAGACTTTTTTTTTTCATTTTTAAAATATGGTTTACAGTCTGATTAGGACAAGAAAAAAAATAATAAATTGTTTAAAGCTGCCTCTTCTTCATTTGTGAACCAGTCTGGTATCAGCAGTGGACAATAGCACAATCAGTGATGGTGACAAATGAAATACTGGTATTAATTAACAATAGATATAGAGGGGATGAAAATAAACAGTCATCACCATCACATTTCTTTGGAATACATGTAGTTTTACCAATGGACTGAAAGTAGCACAAACGGCCAAAGAAAATTTCAGTGGACAAAAGGGGGAAAAAAATTACTTCTAATCAGTTAGAAAAAAAGATGAAAAAGAACAGCAGCTCACATATATAAGTATTTTGAGACTGCAGTAGCATGCCATAAAGTAACTGTTTATTCCACCAGGATGCGAAATGGGAAAGAAATGTTTTATCATTGTTACTGTCATTGCTAATGTTTCATTCCCCCTTAAGAATTACAAAAATGAACGTGGTAATACAAGTTGTCATTTCAGAGAAAAATCTTTTCAAATTTTCCAATACTAATGCCATTATCACCTTAATTGATATACTTGTAGTTTTCTAAAGTCATAAACCCTTGTACAGTGCAGGAACACATGCAGATTCACACGGCTGCATAAAATACAGATGGTCGATAGCCATGAAAATAAGTTCTACGTAGATCAATGATTACAAAGATGGATTGAGGAGACAAAAACGAGCTCTACTATTACACATGCATGAACTTCCTGAAATTAAGAATAATTATACTCTAGAACTGGTTAACTGAAGGAAGTTGAAGAATCTTTTTTCCCTGCAGGATCAATAGATACCCATCTATCTTTGATGACTTAGGAGGAGCATTGCCTGCAATCAAGGGAATGGACTGTATGACCTTTGCTTCACTCACATCATTTTGTCAGGACCCAACAGTAAATTCTATAAATCATAAAATCTGTTTTGAGACATAAAATATTTGAAATCATAATCATGTGGCTCCCTGTAGAACATACACAATGGATTCAGAGCTGGATATTTGAATGGGTTCCCAAAAAATAATAGAGCCAGCATAAGTCGAAACTATCTGAGGGACAAAAATCCAGCTAGAATATTCCATACCTCTTTGCCCCTTTCTTATTTGCCCATTTCTGTTCCCCTCTAACTGTCAAAAAACCAAATTAGAGGAATGAGATCACTATGCAATTGAAACAACCTCCTAACTTATGCTCTCCAGAATATATATCATGCCTTATCTAACCTGTTGGTTCCTATCCTAGGTAAGAAGAATGAAGAATTAAGCAGTTAAAAACAAAAAATGAGTATCTCTCTACACACCAAGAGTCACCTTAGCAATCCCACAGGCAGACCACTCAGGCAAGACAACACCTAAAGAAAGAGTCAGCCTGTCTGCACACAATGGAGAATGATAGAGAACCCGAACTCAAGCCTCAGTGATTCACTGAAAATCTTCCTCCTTTTCCCCTTTAAAAACGGTCATGGCTGAGCAGAATCTTTGGAGTTGGTCTCTAGACATGAGTCCACCTTCTCCACAGATTGCCAGATTGCCAGCTGTACTGAGTAAAACACCTTCCCTTTCTACTAACACCTCAAAAGTTATTGGCTTATGAGAAGCAAACAGCCAAATCTGGGTTTGCTAACACATACATTACCCCAAATCCAAGAGAAACCCCAAATGCAAGAGATACCCCCAAATGCAAGAGATACCCCAAATCCAAGAGAAAATCAAGTAAGACAGTAGGCACTGAGAGAGAGCATCAGAGGGCAGACAGACTGAAACCATAATCACAGACAACTAGCCAATCTGATCACTTGGACCACAGTCTTGTCTAACTCAATGAAATTAAGACATGCCATGTGGGGCCACCCAAGACGTGTGAAAGGTCATGGTGGAGAGGTCTGACAGAATGTGGTCCACTGGAGAAGGGAATGGAAAACCATGTCAGTATTCTTGTGTTGAGAACCCCATGAACAGTATGAGAAGACAAAATGATAGGACACTGAAAGATGAACTCCCCAGGTCAGTAGGTGCCCAATATGCTACTGGAGATCAGTGGAGAAATAACTCCAGAAAGAATGAAGGGATGGAGCCAAAGCAAAAACAACACCCAGTTGTGGATCGGACTGATAATAGAAGCAAGGTTTGATGCTATAAAGAGCAATATTGCATAGGAACCTGGAATGTTAGGTCCATGAATCAAGGCAAATTGGAAGTGGTCAAACAGGAGATGGCAAGAGTGAACACCAACGGTCTAAAAATCAGCAAACTAACATGGACTGGAATGGGTGAATTTAACTCAGATGACCATTATATCAACTACTGTGGGCAGGAATACCTTAGAAAAAATGGAGTAGACATCATAGTCAACAAAAGTCCAAAATGCAGTACTTGGATGCAATCTCAAAAACGACAAAATGATCTCTGTTCGTTTCCAAGGCAAACCATTC
>NC_057419.1:92877369-92945464 GCF_019320065.1 Cervus canadensis
AAAAAAAAAAAAAAAAAAGTCCCTGGAGGCTCAGCTGTAAAGAATCTGCCTACAATGCAGGAGATGCAGGTTCAATACCTGGGTCTGGAGGATGCCCTGGAGAAGGAATTGTAACCCAAGCCAGTAATCTTACCTGGAAAATCCCATGGATAGAGGAGCCTGGGAGGCTACAGTCCATGGGATTGAAAGAGCTGGTCATGACTTAAGTGAGTAAATCACCACCATACAAAAAAAAAAAGAAAATAGTTAAAATGAAAGATAGGAAGAAAGGAAAGGAGGAGGGAGGAGGAAAGGAAGAAATGAATGAAAATTCAGAGAAAACAAATTAAGTGGAAGAGGAGCAGAAAATAATACATCAGATAGTTGTATGCCCAACAGAAATTCATCTGTCCCTTAAAAATAAGTGTGATAGAGACCAAAAGACAAGAACATTTGCTTAAGGAATTCAGGTGTCTGATATGAAGTGTGGATTATTTTAACAAAGAACTATCAGAAAATAACAACTATTTTAAAGACATCACTGCAATTCAGTATATCAAAAGAGCTATCTTTCCCCCTGATATCATGATCTTCTTCATTACTCCTCAGTACTCTCTACTGGGCTAGATTTTGTGAGGCACCAGTGAACCTGGCACCGTCCTGATATGCTGGCTCCCTTTGTTCTGATTTCTTTAACATGATCCATCCCCTCAACCTGAGTAGCCTCCAGAAATGTGGAACTTAACTTTCCAGCAGTCACTTTTTTCACTACCAACCTCAAAAATTTCTCTGATCTGTAAACTAGATCACTTGTTTAGTTGTTGAGAGTCCCTTGGACTGCAAGGAGATCAAACCAGTCAATCCTAAAGGAAATCAACCTTGATTATACATTGGAAAGACTGACGTTGAAGCTGAAGCTCCAATCCTTTGGCTACCTCATGGGAAGAGCTGACTCATTACAAAAGACCCTGATGCTGGGATAGATTGAAGGCAAGAGGAAAAGGGGATGACAGAGGACAAGATGGTTGGGTGACATCACCAACTCAAAGGAGTTTGAGAAAGCTCCAGGAGATGGTAACGGACAAGAACGCCTGGCATGCTGCAGTCCATGAGGTCACAAAGAGTCATACACAACTGAGCGACTAAACTAGAACAATCATTTCCTTGCAAGTTCAGTTCAGTGGCTCAGTCATGTCCAACTCTTTATGACCCCATGGATTGCAGCACACCATGGTTACCTGTCCATCACCAACTCCCAGAGCCTACTAAAACTCATGTCCATCACATGCCATCCAACCATCTCATCCTCTGTCGTCCCCTTCTCGTCCTGCTTTCAATCTTTCCCAGCATCAGGGTCTTTTCCAATGAGTTGGTTCTTCCCATCAGGTGGCCAAAGTATCGAAATTTCAGCTTCAGTATCAGTCCTTCCAATGAATATTCAGGACTGACCTCCTTTAGGATGGACTAGTTGGATCCCCTTGCAGTCCAAGGGACTCTTAAGCGTCTTCTCCAACACCACAGCTCAAAAACATCAATTCTTCTACGCTCAGCTTTCTTTATAGTCCAAATCTCACATCAATACCTGACTACTGGAAAAACCATAGCCTTGACTAGATGGAACTTTCTTGGCAAAGTAATGTGTCTGCTTTTTATTATGCTGTCTAGTTTGGTCATAGATTTTCTTCCAAGGAGCAAGTGTCTTTTTATTTCACAGCTGCAGTCACCATCTGCAGTGATTTTGGAGCCCCAAAATGTAGAGTCTGTCACTATTTCCATTGTTTCCCATCTATTTGCCATGAAGTGATGGGACCAGATGCCATGATCTTATTTTCTGAATGCTGAGCTTTAAGCCAACTTTTTCACTCTCCTCTTTCACTTTCATCAAGAGGCGCTTTAGGACTTCTTTGCTTTCTGCCGTAAGGGTGGTGTCATATGCTGACTGTTTCTCCATATTTGGCTACAAAGAATTTAATCAATCTGATTTCGGTATTGACCATCTGGTTATTTCCATGTGTAGAGGCTTCTCTTGTGTAGCTGTAAGAGGGTGGTTGCTATGACCAGTGGGTTTTCTTGGCAAAACTCTGTTAGCCTTTGACCTGCTTTGTTTTGTACTCCAAGACCAAATTTGCCTGTTACTCTAGGTAGCTGTTGTGTCCCTACTTTTGCATTCCAGTCCCCTATAATGAAGAGGATATCTTTTTTGGGTGTTAGTTGTAGAAGATCTTGTAGGCCTTCACAGAACTGTTCAACTTCAGCTTTTGCAGCATTACTGGTCAGCAATAGACTTGGATTACATAGATTTGGATTACTGTGATATTGAATGGTTTGCCTTGGAAACAAACAGAGATCATTCTGTCGTTTTGAGATTGTATCCAACTACTGCATTTTGGACCCTTGTTGCCTATGATTTCCTTGCAAATGATTCCCCAAATTCTTAACTTCAGTCCTCATCTCTATTCTGACTTCCAACACATACTCTATTGCAATTTATCCATAACAATTTTCTCTTCTACCCTGGAAGTATTTTTTTCTCTCACATGATTTACTTAGTTTTATTAACAGTACAACCATTCTATCACCAACATTTTACAATGAATCTTTTCTCTGTAACTTCTTATTTATTCACCTTTCCTTTATTTCTCTACCTACAATGTATTTTGAGACCTCACTGTACTTTATACTTGAAATTACAGTTATCTATTTTTAATCTCATTTCACCAAGCCACTTGGCATCCTATAGCTAAAGTAATCTTTCTAAACACAAATTTTCAAATTTAATAAGCTGGAAATCAAGTTATATAGCAGGAGTCAGAAAGTCAGATGATTATAAAGACTAGGACCAAATCAGAATGGGTAAAATGTAGTGGGTGTGGTCAGGACTATGGCAAATAGGATAGTATGTGACATTCAAATCCTACCATTTAAGCACTACAAAGACCTAAGAAAATATACTGTGAGTCACTAATTTCTGATCTCTATGATTCTAAAGCCCAACATTTACATGTTCTTTCTTATTGTCACCTACATGACTTCTGATGTACAACAGAATACAGATATTTTCCTTTATGTCTCAAGCCTTTGCTCACTACCTCTTTTCCTAGCCCTCTCTAACTGAATCCTAATAATGCTGCAAAGTCCAGTTTAACTTACACTTCTCCCAAGGAGACACTGTAGCCACAGGCCACCCAACACAAAGTGCCCCTTCGGGGAGCCTCTGTATTAATTTCTTTCTTTATTAGATTTCTTTTCTTAGAGCACTTTAGGCTTACAGCAAAACTGAGCAGCAAATACAGATAATCCCGATATATTTCCGGCCCTCGTACATGTATAGATTCCTCATCATCCCCAAGTAAAACTCTACAGTTGTTAAGGACCGATGAACCTACATTCACACATCAATATTGCCTCAAGCCCATAGTTTACATTAGGATTCAATCTTCATTTCATGCATCTATGGGATTTTAACAAACGTGTGACACGTATCCACAATTATATTACCACATAGAATATTTACTTTCACTGTCCTAAAATTCCTCTGTGCTCAGTCTTTATCCCTCCTTCCTCACTAATGCCTTGTAACTACTGATCATTTTGCTGTCATACAATACATTTAAGGGAAACTTCTAAGTCATTTAATTGGAAAACTTTTTAAAATGTTTTCTCTAGTTTTACTAAGGTCTATGACATTGTGTAACTTTAACATCATGGGTCAGGGAGATCCCCTGGAAGCGATAGGCTACCCACACCAGTATTCTTTGGCTTCCATGGTGGTTCCGATGGTAAAGAATCCAACTGCAATGTGGAAGACCTGGGTTTGATCCCTGGGTTGGGAACGTCTTCCCCTGGAGAAGAACATGTCAACTCACGTCAGTATTCTTGCCTAGAGAATCCCCATGGACAGAGGAGTCTGGCAGGCTGCAGTCCATGGGGTCGCAAAGAGCTGGACGTGACTGATCAACTAAGCACAGCACAGCAGAAGATGTAAAATGTGATGATTTGATATATGCATATATTACAAAATGATCATCTCAGTAAGGTTCATTTAAATACCCATCACAACACAGAACCATGATTTCTCCTTATCCTGGTGAGGACTTTTAACATTTACTCTCTTAGGAACTTCAAATATACACTACAGTACTGTTAACTATAGTTGCCATAGTGCACATTACATCTCGAGTACCTACTCATTTTGTACCCTTGGAAAAGTATCAGCCGTTCTTCCATTCCCTTCACCCTTGGCAGACAACAGTCTATTCTGTTCCTTTGAGTTTGGTTTGTCTTAATTATACATATCAGTGATACTTCATAGCATTTGTCTTTGTCTGACTTATTTCACACAGAATAATGCCTTCAAAGTCCATTTATGTTATCATATATGGCAGGATTTCATTTGAAAAATATGAATAATATTCCTGTGTGTGTATCCGTATATGTGTATGTATACATATATACATCACAATTTTTTTTAAATGAATTATTCCTGGAAAATAGTCTGGATGGAACTGTCCGTATTTTTTAAATTTTATTTAATTTTTAAAAAAATTTTGCCATACCATGTGGCTTGTCAGATCTTACTTCACCAACCTGGACCACAACAGTAAAAGGACCAATTCCTAACCACTGGAATGTCAAGGAATTCCTCACCACAACTCTTTATTCACACATCTAACAGTGGACACCTAGGTTGTTTGTATGTCTTGGCTATATATATATATATATATATAAAAAGTTACAATGAACATAGGCATATTGATATCTCTTCGATACACTGATTTAATTTCTATCAAATATACATACAGATGTGAGATAGCTGGATAATATTCAGCTCAATTTTCATCTTTTAAGGAATCTGCATACATTTTTTAAGTAGAGACTGTACGAATTTACATTCCCACCAATAGTATACAAGGGTTCCCTTCTTTCCTTATCCTTCCCAGTATTTTCTTTTTCATAACAGCTATTCTAATAGGTGTGAGGTGATATCTCATTGTAGTTTTGATTTGTATTTCCCTGATGATTAGTGAAATCAAGCACTTTTTCATGTACATCTTTGCCACTGGAACATCTTCTTTGGAAAATGTCTATTCAAGTCCTTTACCTAATTTTTTTTGGTAGTGTCCTTACCTAGCTTTAGTATCAGGGTAATGCTGGCCTCGTAAAATGACCTTGGGAATGTTCCTTCCTCTTCAGACTTTTGGAAGTGTTTCAAAAGGATCAATGTTAATTCTTTTTTAAAGGTTTGGCAGAAATCACCAGTGAAACAATCTTATCCCAAACATTTCTTTGAGACGTTTTTGAATACTGCTTGAATCTCCTTAGTCATTAGTGTTGTGCTCATATTTACTATTTCTTCATGAATCATGTTTGGTAGGTTATATGCCACTAGGAATTTATTCATTTCTTCAGTTAGTTGGCATCTATTTATAGTAGTCTCATGATTATGAGTATATTTTTTCAAAAATTCAGCTCTTAGTTTCATTGATCTTTTCTATTGTCTTTTAGTCTCATTTATTTCTGCTCCAATCTTTATTATTTCCTCCCTTCTACTAACTTTGAGATTCGATTTTGCTTATTTTTCTCATTCCTTGAGGAGTAGTAAGGTTGAGATCTTTCTTTGTTCTTGCTGTGTTTCTCCCTATAAATTTTCCCTGTTAGAATTGTTTTGTTTTGTTTTTTCCCCTCCATGCAATAAGTTCCGGTAGGTTGTGTTCCCATTTTGATTTGTCTCAATGTATTTGTTCTTCTTTTCCTTCTTTGATCTATTAGTTATTCAGGTGTGTTATGCTTAATTTCCATATATTAATGTATTTTCCAGCTTTCCTTCTACTATTGACTACTAGTTGTAACACTGTTGTCAGAAAAGATGTGATATAATTTCAGTCTTCTTCAATTTTCTATTACCTATCATATGATCTATCTTGGAGAATGTTCCATGTGTACTTCAGAAGAGTATGTAAATGGCTGCTATTGGATGCAATATTCCGTATATGTCTGTTAGGTATATTAAATCATAGTATTGTTCAAATCCACTATTTTGCTATTCATTCAAAATGGGGTATTAAATTTTACAACTATTAGTTTATTGTTGTTTATTTCTCCTTTTAGCCCCTGTTTCAGTTCTACTATTATGTATTTTATATATTTTGATGTTCCAATGTTGGCTGCATAAATATTTACAATTATTGTGTCTTTTTGATGAACTGACCACTCTATCATTATATAATGACTGCTTTTGTTCGGGTTTTGACCATTTTTTGGCTTAATGTCTATGTTGTTTGTTATAAGTATAGCAGGGGTTTCCCTGGTGGCTTAGATGGTAAAGAATCCGCCTGCAATGCAGGAGACCTAAGTTCTATCCCTGGGTCAGGAAGATCCCCTAGAAAAAGAAATGGCTACCCACTTCAGTACTCTTGTCTAGAGAACTTCATGGACAGAGGAGCCTTGCTTTCTTTTGGTTCTTATTTGCTTGAATTATCTTTTATCGTCTTTTCAGTCTCAGTCTTTCTGTTCACTTTAAGATAGCATATCTTCTAGATAGCATATCTTTCAATCTTGTTTTTACATTCAGTTACGGTATGTCTTTTGATTGGAGAACTTAAAACATTTACCTTTAAATTAATTGCTGATAGGGATGAACTTGCTTTGTCCATTTGTTGTTTTGTGAATGTATTGTGCCATGATTCTTCTACTGTTCTCATTCTTTGTGATTTGAGTATTTTTGTGACAGTATACTTGGACTCCTTTACCAAAATCTTTTGTGTATCTACTATAGGTTTTTCCATTGTGGTTACAGTGAGGGTTAAACAAAATATATTCATAACATCCTATTTTAAGCTGATAACAATTTTACTTCAATAGCATACTAAACTTTACAATTTTACTTCTCTCTCCTAACAGATTATATTATTTTAGATTACTGATGTTATAATTTAAATTTTTATAATGCATAACAAATAAGAGATTATTAAAGTCATAAGTATATTATGCCACAGCTGATAATGTTAGAGAATTTGACTTTGACTATATATTTACCATTACCAGTGAGTTTTACACATTCATATGTTTTTATGATTTAAATTACCATCTTTTCATTTTAGCTTTAAAAACACCCTTTAGTATTTCTTGTACAGATGTTCGAGTGATGAAGTCCCTCAGCTGTTTGTTTGAGAAAATATTTATCTTTTCAAAGGAGAAGCATTTTCTCAAACAATATTTTCTCTCCTAAAGGAAAAGATACCCAGCTTTTTTGGATAGAGTGGTCTTGGTTGAAACTTTTTGTTTCCCTCTCAATATTTGAGTATATCATTCCACATTTTCTTGGCTTATTTTTCTTTTGAGAAATTTTGATAGTCATGTAGGCTTTCTTCACTCTTTTTGATTTTTACTTCTAAGACTGGATAATTTCAAAAGGCCTACATTTCAGGTCACTTGTCTTTCTTCTGCTTGATCAAGTGTGATGTTGAATCTCTCTATTCCATTTTTCAGTTCAGTCATTGTATTATTCAGCTCTAGGATTTTTGTTTGTTCTTTTTTTTAATGATCACTTTTCCTTTGTTGAACTTCTCATTTTGTTTTTCCAATTTTGTTTAGTTGTCTTTCTGTGTATTCCTATAGTTCACTGAGTTTAAGAGGATTATTCTTATTTTTCAGAAAGATCACAGATCTCCATTTCTCTAGGGTCAGTCCTTGGAGTTTTATTAATTTCCTTTGATGGTGACATTTTTACTGGATTATTTGTAATTCTTGATTCCTTGAGTTAGTATCTGTACATTTCAATAAGTGTTCTTCTCCTCCAGACTTTATATGTTTGCTACCATAGGGTAACCTCTTCATTCACCACCTCAACCTAGGGTACTACATGAGTCAGCTGGTAGCATTTTGTTGGGTAAGTGGCATTTGCTGTTGGGATCCCTACTTGGGTGAGGCTATGGTCCATTATCTGAGGTCAGAAAGGGTGTCACTGGTTGAGCTCCACTGCTGGCCTTGTGGACTTAAATGGTCCACATTTAACCAGGGCCACTTGATAGACTCCCATATTGGATGGGGCTACTACCGTACTCTGCAGTCAGGTGGGGTCACTGGTAGGATTTTGCAAGTGGGCAGGGCTATGGATGGCTTTGCAACTGCTCCTGGTCAGCTGGGTCTCAGGCTGTGCTCCTTGAGTGAACGTCAGTGCTGGCTGGACTATGTTCGGGTGGAGCTGCATGCTGTGCTCTGCCATTAAGTGGGACTTCAGGCTGCACCCTAATGTTGGACAGGGCCACGGGCTGGGCCGCCTAACATAGTAAGCTATTGGCTATACTCTGCTCTTGACTGTGCTGGGCTCTCTGGTGGAGAGGGTCCTCCAACTGTATGCTGCAGTTCGGTGGGGCTACAGCCTGTTTTCTGCGGCCAGGTAGAAATAAGGCAGGATCACACCTTGCACTCTGCCATTCAGTGGGGCCACGGGCTGGACTGCATCGCTCAGTGTTTGTGTCCACTGGACTCTGGGACTCTCGGGGTTACATTCAGGCTCTGTGGTTCTGTGGAGCCAGGGAGTATGCAGAACAGTTGGGCAAGGCTGCTAGCTTTGATCCAGGGAAAAGCATGGCTGCAGCATGAGCTTCACAGTGGCCTCAGTACTCAGGCTAGGCTCCTTGGTGAGACTGGAGGTCATTCTCAACAGTTATGCAGAGGTGCAAATCTGCTTTCTTTTCTAGACCAAACAGCACAACAGGCTCCACAGCTGGTATGGCTCATTGACTGGGGACCCAAATCAGGCAGAACTGTCCAGTGGACTCCCTAGCCAGATGGGGTGACTGGTTTGATCCTGAAGATGGAAAGAGCCATTGGCTGAGATCTCTGCATGGGCATTGCTACAAGCAGAAATACAGTTTACCAGGATCTAAGTGCTGGTTGCTGTAATTCCCACCCCAGTGTCTCTATCTCTCTTTGATCTCCAGTGGTTGACTCCCATAGATTCCCCTAGTTACCTCTATGAAGTTAGCTCCAATATAGCATTCTGGGAAGTGTAACACAATGCTGGGAGAGCTAGATGTCCACTTAGGGTCCTCTTTTCCCACTGGAGGAACTACAGGCTTGGGGGCTGGGGGGGCTCTGGGTGCAACACTGTTCCAGTCTGGTGAGACACAATGTGGTCAGAATGCAGCTGATCCCCTCACTCTTCCAGTGTGGTATTTCTTAGTCTCTGTGGCCTAGGAGGGTACTTTAGCCTCACCCGTGGGTCTGGTGCCTTTTCTCTGAATAATGTGAGGGTGGCTGAAGTTGGGAATGACTTGTATCTGCCATAGTGATTAGGAAACTTTCTATTCTGTACTGCTTTCTTCTTTGTTTTTGCCATGAACTTTCATACCAGCTTATAGATCCCTTCTCAGAATAAAATAAAATACATAAGAATGGAAAAGAAGCCAATTATATTGAAATAGTTATCAACATATTTACCAATATAAATTGTGACATAATAATAGTTCTCCTTCTTGACTAAGTCACTAAAAAATGAGACCTAGTGGCAGCTTTAATAAACAGTAAAATTTTGAAGTAGTAATGACTGTAAACAATATTTCAAGATATCTGTCACAAATGTAATGTGACAAGGAAATATTTATTATTTCTATTAGTGACAAAGTTAGAGGTCCTGTTAATACTCTTGACACTTTGGTTTGTTGCCTATATTGTTAATCAGATGGAATACTAAATATTAGCTAGCAGGTAAAGAAAATAAAGATGCAATGTTTTTCACATCTAAGTTCACGAGCCCCTGAATTCTCTTGATGGGTCCTTCATGGGAACCCCTGGTTTATACATATCTTTGTAAATTGTTCTGCAGCAATTTTATACTTCCTTCTATGTTAATCATATTTTTTCTCTATACCAACAGGAATTTTCACAGCATTTAAGAATCATTTGCATGCACTAATGTGGAGATCAGCCCTGGGTGTTCATTGGAAGGACTGATGCTAAAGCTGAAATTCCAATACTTTGGCCACCTCATGCAAAGACTTGACTCATTGGAAAAGACCCTGATGCTGGGAGGGGTTGGGAGTAGGAGGAGAAGGGGACGACAGAGGATGAGATGGCTGGATGGCATCACCAACTCGATGGACATGAGTTTGAGTAAACTCCGGGAGTTAGTGATGGACAGGAAGGCCTGGCGTGCTGCTGTTCATAGGGTCGCAAAGAGTCGGACACAACTGAGCTGAATGTTCTAAAATAGAATACAATTTAATTTTTCCCTCAACACTTGAATTGCTTTTTTTTTTTAAGTGCTAATTTCTTTTCTTTTTGGTCAATGTTCTATATGTAAGTGTGCCTACAACTACTTCATTTTTACCACTGATGTCCTAAAAACACTTACTGGTCTTGTATTTTTCTCTCAATAGATCAAATTAAATTACACTAAAGCAGATTTTCAAAGCTGAAATAATAACAAGAATCACCTAAACTGAGTACACATTATTTGGATCAAACTCATAACTGCATATACCAGAAGCTCCTCAACAATCTCAGGATACGGTGTACTTTTCAAGTGTTTCTTTGCTTTTTATAAGTATTTTAGGATCTTCAACTACTTCCATATAGTGAACTTGGCTTTTAGCTTAAATTAGAATATTTTGAAATAAGTGAGGCATTAGTACTTTTATTAATAACCTTAAATTTGGGGCATGATCTTGCTAATTAAAGTTTTTTATTTTTATTTTTTCAGTAAGACATTTATCTTGTCAAATAACTAAAATCTATTAGCTTTCTGGCAGGAAAGAGCTTATTGACCCATACTAGGAGAGATAATACTGTTGTTAATTCAAGTCTCTGGGAAGCAATGTGTCCTTAATTGTTTTTTGTTGTTATGAAGAGACAATGATGTCACATAAGCAACAAACTATGATTATGCATGGATGGAGTTTAGCAATGTAATCAGATAGAACTTACAGCAAAGTTAATCTGATGATACATATTTAATGCTATGCATTATCTACGTGCTACATGGTAATTAGACAAAAATGATAAACAGCTCCTTTGAACGGCAAATTGATGTTACTTTTGCATCACTGAAGCAAATCCTTTCTAGGATGAGAGGGAGAAAGGCCATGGTGATTCTCCTCTTTTATCCTGCCTGAGCAAGAAACAGTCTCCTTTGGGTACTTGAAAATCAAGTAACTCCACCCAGGACCTTCCTCCTTACCAGAAGATACTCAGACATTGGATTTGTCTGGATAAACGCGATATTAACTTTAATAACTCAGATTCACCATTTGTGCCTCATAACCAAGAACCACAGTTCCAATCAGGCATACTATTAAAGTACATGTTAAATTGTTTGCTCCTACAAGCACAACTAAGAAAATGAGTTTTGATTGAGCAGGATAAGGGATGAAAGGAAATTTTAGAGTATCTGGCATTGAGGAGGAAAGGAAACCAGCTGGGAAAAAAAAAGTTCTCAGTGGCATGTTTTCAACAGAGGGAAAACAAAATTTGTGGGGCAAAGATGCAAGCGATAAAACACAAAGATGTGAAGAAGAGAAAGATACAGGCTTGGAAAAAAGGAATGGACATCTAGAAAAGAGGAAGAGACAAGAAAGAAACAGGTTAACCCAACACCAGCAAACATGAAACGCCTGGAGGCATTGGGTATAACACAGAAGGAGCTGGGCAGGATCTACTTAGATTTTGTGATTCTCCTTCACTTATCTTCTAAGATTTAGCATAATAATGTGATTTCCCAAGCAGTCTTTTTGACTGCCTGAACTTGTTACAGTGAAAATGTTAGTGGTTCAGTGGTGTCTGATTTTTGCAACCCCAGAGACTGTAAGCCCACCAGGCTCTGTCCATGGGGATTCTCCAGGCAAAAATGATGGAGTGGGTTGCCATGCCCTCCTCCAGGGGATCTTCCTGACCCCAGGGATCGAACCAGGGTTTCCTGCATTTGCAGGCAGAATATTTACCACTACACCACCTGGGAAGCTTTGACTGCCTAGTGGTTAAGATTAAAGGAGTTGAATTCAAGAATGCAGATATAATTTACTTCCATCTCCAAACAAAGCAATTCATTCCTCCCAACTGGACCAGGCAATTTAAACAGAAAAACAAATATGTCTTGTTAATGCTACAAAATCAAGTGAAACAGAAAAAAAAAATCCCAGGCATTACATTTCTATACAAAAATTGTTAAAGTTTGTTCATTTTAGAGGGCTATTCATCGGAGAAGTCAATGGCAACCCACTCAAGTACTCTTGCTTGGAGAATCCCAGGATGGGGGACCCTGGTGGGCTGCTGTCTATTGGGTCACACAGAGTGGGACACGACTGAAACGACTTAGCAGCAGCAGCAGAGGGCCACTCATAAGTGAGAATCCCTCTGTTCCTTACATTCTCTAAAGAGTTGAAAATATGACTTAAAAAATAATAAACGTTTTTAGTATTACTAGTAAATAAATCGTATGGTATTTGTTTTTTTTTTAATAAATAAATAAATAAATATTATGGTATAAATAAATACCACATCAGCATTCTGCATATTTACATTCTTTTTTATTTACTAAGGCATGTGAAGGAAAAGCTACAGTTTTAATGGGCAAAATAAATGCGTTGATTAATTCTTCAAAATATGATTGTCTTTTACTACGATTTGACTATACAGAAGAAACTAGAAATCTTCAACTATTGAATAGGAGTCAGATGTTTGTTTGCCTTATTGTACTTTAAAATGAAACTGTCCAATTGGAAAAAAAGAGGGAGAACTAAGTCGCATTTATGCTTCTTAACTTGCTCATTCTGATTACTGGGCAAAGAATCATGTCACTAAGGCAGGCAGGACAAATGTGATCTGCTCTCCATTTCAACTCAGAGAACTGTGGACTTACTAGTTAGACAAAGAAGACACATTTTCCAAAAAGGGGATTTCTTAGCACAGTGTAACTTTTGTTGAGGTTAATAATGGTACATCATGTTAATATAGAGCCTACATAAACTCATTAAACCTTAGTCCTATAGGCCCTATAGCATAGGGAACAAACTATATCTATGTTTAAAACATACATGAGGTGAACCAGAATGCAAGCCCACACTACACAATGGAGAAACATCTATATGGACACAGCCAGCTCAAACAATAGACACTGGGGCTCTGAGATTTGGGGACCATCTAAGGGACATATGACGAAAGTATTACAGCAGAAACTAGTCGATCACCTTAAAATCAAAGCAAACCATGTGATTCAAATACAAACAACAATAACAAAAAACCTACAAAGACTATGCCCATCCATGAAAAATCTTGCAGTTCCGCCTTCTAGACAGGGTCAAACAAAAGCTGCCAAGAATTCTAAGAATTGGATCTAATAGAGTGCTTTATTCTAAAAAGCAGTCTCTTTGGTATAATCCTCATAGTAATCTAGTAATCTCAGATGAAGAGATAGGGCTTTAGCAAACTGACACAGTTTGCCCAAAGGAGGCAGAGTAATAGAATAAAAAGAGCAATGGCTTTAGAGTCATGATAGGATTTGTTTTGAGTCTCAGTTCTACTACTTTATCACTTAGCAGTTAAGTGACAAGTGGGCAACTTCTCTAAGCCTCAGGTTCTTGATCTGTAAAATGAGGATAACAGTACTTATCTCATAGGACTGTTGTAGGATTCAAGGAGATAAAATACATAAATAGCTTGGCACAATTCCCAGCACATATCAAGTGCCTAACAAGGGGTAACTTTACCATTTAACCATTGATCCTGAGAAAGCCATTTAACCTCTTCAGCTGCAGATTTTATTTTCATACAATGGTACTGACAATATCTATTTGACAGTCATTGGGATGATAAAATATATGCAATTTTGTGTACAGGAATGATGTGTCTACATGTGCACAGACTAAAACTTAAAAGGACACATATCTAATAAATGGCAGACACATACCTAGAACCTGATTGTCTACGTTGAGTCCTCTAACTATCCACACATCTAGATACTCCTAACTCTATTCAAACATAGAAGAACATTTTCACACAACTCCAATGGGAAGACAGCAATCCAGAAATTCCCATGAAAATGAGATTTAAAAACAAAATATGCAATTACCTGAATTAAGGGCTCACTCAACATGCTTTCATTAACCTCCAGAATGGCGTTTTTTATTTCTTCATATGGCATACGATATGATCCTAGGAAGATAGCTAAAATAAAAGTTGATTTTATTAAAAAGAGAGCAGCACCACAATTTTAAAGCAGACATAAATAACTGATTTCCATTTCATAGACTTAAATATGAAATCTCTCACTAATATTAATCTACCTAATTATGAACAAACAAAAGTAGTTTCTGTTAGCTAAGGTTCTAATGTTTAGAGCTCATGAGTATTTATGTGTGTGTGTGTGCATTTATGTGTGTGTGTGTGTGTACATTTAGCCGCTAAGTCATATCCGGCTCTTTGCAACCCCATGGAGTGTAGCCCACTAGGCTCCTCTGTCCATGGGATTCTCCAGGCAAGAATACTGGAATGGATTGCATTCCCTTCTTCGGTGGATCTTCATGACCCAAGGATCGAACCTGGGTCTCCTGCATTGCAGGAAGATTCTTTACCATCTGAACCACCAGGGAAGCCACGTGTGTATTTATATGGAAGATAAATCTACTAACAGGGCAGATAACTACATGCTAGGCATTTTAGATGAAGCTAATACAAAATAACCCATGAAAAGTTAGAAACTGTATCTCAAGTTGGCTTTTTAATTCAACACTGAATTTACTGTAGAGATTGTCAGAGGCATTCAATACAGCACCTCTCAAGGAAGACAGTAAAGTAACCTGACACTTAAAAAAAGCTATCAGTCTACTTTGCAGTTCTCCCACATAAGAAAAAATTAAAGTGTCTGAATCATCAAATGTTCTCTAAATCTCTGATGACATTCATGCAGTATGCTATTAGTTGCTTTTTATGTTGAATCACGATTTCCCTTGTCAACTTTTTCTTAATTGGATATATATTATGTCATATGGGAATAATTCAACAAATTATACCTAGAAAAGTTCACACTGACTCAGAAAACATTGCTCAATAATACATTTCACTTTCACCTCCATTGAACATACTTTTTAAAGAACATACATGTGTTCTTATCCCCAGAACATGAATATGTTCCTACGAATTTTTTTTTTTTCATGAAGAAGTCTATATGGCTCCACTGTACCTAATGAAAAAGCATCCTTTCTGTCCAGGCAAACAATTATATAGACATAAACACCAAATGAGACCACCAGAATCCAAATAAATAATGTTATGAGATATCAACTAGCAATTAAAATCGTTTTGTGTTTCTTAAAAAAAAAAGTGCTGAACATCCACTTTATAAAGGAAAATAGACTGTCAGATAAGCAATGTACATATGCAGAACAATTATTAGGAGACTGCTTTTCTGAAAGCAACATTCCTACTGACAGAAGAATACAAATGACGAGTTATTTTAATCTGATTCTCTATAGCACATTCCTTCACAAAATAAACTCCCATGGTATTTCTTTGCATAATTAGAAATGCTTGATGTGCTGAAATTTCTCAAGCATAGTGTTTTAGTATCCTTAGAATATAACACAGCATAATGTGGTGACCAAAAAAATGCTGAATTTAATATAGAGGGAAGACTATATAGTTAAAAAAACAAAAAACAAAAAAACTTCAGGCCTGGGTAAATGAAGATGGGTTTAACTGTCCAGCTACTTTAGCAAAAGTTGACTTAACGGCTGACTGGTTTGTTAAAGGCTTTAAGGTTTACTAACCAATTTTATAGGACAGTGGTTAACAACTCACTCACATCACAATTCCTTCAAATACAAAGCAATAGCAAAAAAAGGCTTCAACCAATGTGACTAATGAATACTCTAAAACCATCACTCTCAGGTCTAGGCAGAAGGAAAATAAAAATAACACTTTTCAACTCTGCCTTCATTCTCACTTTGGCCTCTTAACAATGCAGAATGATTAGTAATTTCCAAAGCCTTTTATTCATAAAAGTTCCACCTGGCCTGGCTAAGGCTAAATTGTAGAGGGAGTCCATTCTGGCTGAATGATAAAAAGGCAACCTAAATGATGTTTACACCGAATTTTGTTTCCAATAGATGCTAAATATATACCTACTGAAAGAAGTTACAACTTTGCTTTAAAAACATCCAACAATCCCTCACTACTAGCATCACCACCATTCCCTATGTAGAAAATATCACATACAAAGATTCTGTGCTGTTTTGGGATCCAAAATTCTCAACTCTTTCACTTTCTTCTTTGCAGGTATGGTCTTCTTTTCTTCTAAAGCTTCTGCATTCTTTTGAACTGAAAGAAAAATGTTGATAGATAAACAATAATACTGCTAATCCAAATGCATGGACTAACATAAGTAAGGCATATTAACTACATTAATAAAGCTCATGCCCAAATCAATAAATAGGTTTATTTCATTAGTTCAAGGAAGAGGATGAACATAAAAATATAGACCTGTTTAGAGGTTTCCCTACAAATTAAATATCAGCACTTAAGTAGAAAAGATAAGTCAAATAGACCCAAAAATCAATTGCTGCTTCTTACCTAATGTGGAGCGTTAATTACTGCTTTACCGGGTTCCTACAGCAGCACAGGAATTAAACATATAGTAAAATCTCCCTAATTTGGACTAATTGAGGAAAAAGGCAAACATGTATTTATCCAAAAATATGCTAAAATTAAGGCAGGTCTGAAATTGCTTTAAGGTTATCGAAGGTAACTTTACTGCCAAACAGGTTGCCATATGAAAACCCCTACTGCTTTGCAAAACAGATATTAACCATTTGCAAGTTAGACAACAGTTAGCACTTATTTGCATACTCATAATTAAGGAACCTCAAAGACAGGGCCTTTTGAGTAAGTTTCCTTAGTCTTCTTCACCATATTTTAGTACTCTTTGCTTCCTTTGAACAAAAGATTTATTTGCCCTACATTCAGAAGGTAACCCTTGAGTTCCAAACAGTTAAAATGTCCTGAAACTGTGAAGAGCGACAGTGCCATGGAGGAGTCTTAGACCTCCCCCCAAAAAGTCTCCCCCATTACCTCCATCATCCCTCCCCTCAAAGAAGTCATCTCTCAAACCAAAGTAGAAAACAACATGCTGTCTGCAATGAGAAGAAGGCTTTATCTCAAATCCCTAAAGCCCTCCTATATAGAAATTCTACAGCTACCATTATATTCCTGTGTTGGCAGTTTACCTCTGCTAATATAAAAACAGAGTTGTAGGTGATGGGACCATGAAAAAATATGAGAAAAGTAAAGGAAACATTTTTCAGTCAACTAGAGTGATATGCTCCTGTCCGCAAACTCTTGCTGGTAAATTTTACCACAAAGTCACATGACCATCATCATGCTGGTTCATTATTACTTTTACAAAATATAACTGCATTTTCAGGCAATTATTATTTTTATTATATTTATTTATCTGATCTTTGTTAAGGAGATCACAAATGAGTTATTGATTTTCTTCTTTTATTTAGAGGAAAAGTAACCCACAAACACAGCACTTTTTTTTTTTTTTTTGCTAAGGTTTATGTTCACAGATGTGTGCATCTGGAAAAATTTCTACAAGGTATCAAAATGTTGTGGGTCTATTAATACTCCCTTTGTTTTCGTCCTACAAACTATAGAAAAATTAAATAGACTTACAATAGAAATCAAACAAAAATAGCCACTAAAATCCTAACAGTTAGTGCTAAGCTTTACAGGTGTGATCAATTTAACATAATGCAGCGTTCAAGCAGGCTAGATAATTACACTTGACAAACATGATCTTATGGGAGTGAAAAGTAGTTTGCCATGTTTACTCAAGAAAAGAGAATTATTGGTACTGCTAGAAGAAAAATGACTTTAATATATTTTTTTATTTTTTTATATATTTCTTTTAAAAATCATCACAAGTGTTCCTCAAAGGATCTAGGAGCCCAGTGTATTTCCTATAAATTAATCAGCATATTAATTTCTCCTAACTTTCAAGACACTTCCAGCTGAAGACCACTCTATATAAAGAAATGACAGTCCAAGAGTGAGTCCTTTTGTCATAAGAAAAAAGTTATCTGAATTTTACTGAAATTACCTCTAGAATCTTTTAGAAATGTGTGATAGTCAAACAAAATAGTCGAGAAAAATATCCTAATCATTCAATATGCTTTAAATCCCAGTATGGGAGACTAAGAAAGCACATATACAGTGAAAATGCTATACAGTATGAAAGATACATTATGATTATCCTACAAACTAAGAGACTCCTGAATAACCCAAACATACGTAATGATCATTTTGTGCAACATCATATTTTTGCTTTTTTTTAATTAAAATATATTTCAATCTCTCCCCTTTTCAAATAAACAAGCTACTTAAAATGAAGATTAGATCTCTTAAATGCCTAGAGTTCACAGTTTTATTTTCTGAATGCTTACATATTTTCCTCGTATTATACTTTGGTTTATCTTGAGTGCAAGAAATGGGCTTCCCAGGTGGCGCCAGACGTAAAGAATCGACCTGCCCATGCAGGAGATACAGGAAACCTGGGTTCAAACCCTGAGTCAGGAAGATCCCCTGGAGTAGGAAATGGCAACCCACTCCAGTATTTACACCTGGAAAATCCCATGGACTTAAAATGAAGAAAGTGGGGAAACCCACTACACCATTCAGGTATGACCTAAATCAAATCCCTTATGACTATACAGTGGAAGTGAGAAATAGATTTAAGGGACTATATCTGATAGACAGAGTGCCTGATGAACTATGGATGGAGGTTCGTGACATTGTAGAGGAGACACGGATCAAGACCATCCCCATGGAAAAGAAATGCAAAAAGGCAAAATGGTTGTCTGAGGAGGCCTTACAAATAGCTGTGAAAAGAAGAGAAGCGAAAAGCAAAGGAGAAAAGGAAAGATATTCCCATTTGAATTCAGGGTTCCAAAGAGTAGCAAGGAGAGATAAGAAAGACTTCCTCAGCGATCAACGCAAAGAAATAGAGGAAAACAACAGAATGGGAAAGACTAGCGATCTCTTCAAGAAAATTAGAGATACCAAGAGAACATTTCTTGAAAAGATGGGTTCGATAAAGGACAGAAATGGTATGGACCTAACAGAAGTAGAAGAAATTAAGAAGAGGAGGCAAGAAAATACAGAAGAACTGTACAAAAAAGATCTTCACGACCCAGATAATCATGATGGTGTGATCACTCACCTAGAGCCAGACATCCTGGAATGTGAAGTCAAGTGGACCTTAGAAAGCATCACTATGAACAAAGCTAGTGGAGGTGAAGGAACTCCAGTGGAGCTATTTCAAATCCTAAAAGATGATGCTGTTAAAGTGCTACACTCAATAGGCCAGCAAATTTGGAAAACTCAGCAGTGGCCACAGGACTGGAAAAGGTCTGTTTTCATTCCAATCCCAAAGAAAGGCAATGCCAAAGAATGCTCAAACTACCGCACAATTACACTCATCTCACACACTAGTAAAGTAATGCTCAAAATTCTCTGAGCCAAGCTTCGGTGATACATGAACCATGAACTTCCAGATGTTCAAGCTGGTTTTAGAAAAGGCAGAGGAACCAGAGATCAAATTGCCAAAATCTGCTGGATCATCGAAAAAAGCAAGAGAGTTCCAGAAAAACATCTATTTCTGCTTTATTGACTATGCCAAAGCTGGAGTATATAGATACATATATTTATATACACCAAAAAATTATAAGAACATGTAATTGATATTCAATAGATTAATGATGGTGTTTATTTTGGAGGAGAAAAGTGATACTGGAAAAAGTAGAACCCTGAAAGACTCAAATTTACCTCTAGTTTGTTATTTCTTTCAAAGCAAAGATCTATAGTAAATATGAGAAAATGTTAGCATTTGTTCATTCTGGGAGGCTGCTGTACGGATGTCTGCTATATCAGCCTGTGCAAAGTTCCATTTTTTCAATATAAAAATAAAATAAAAATATGACTAGAGTGCAGCTTAAATATGCCTGTCCTTTTTTATAGTTTACAGACTGTTAGTCAGACTTGGCAATCCCCAGGACAAAGTGTAAACAGGAATCAGAAAGAACAGGGAAGAGAACAAAGGAAAAAAAATATATATATAGGTCAAGATTAGTCAGTGTGGAAAGCAAGCACAATTTTGTTTTCAATTGTTTGTGAACCCATTTGGTGAGGGATAACACATTTGTTTACCAAACCTTGGAAGGAATGGCTGATGCAATATGCAGTGGGAGATTGTATCTCCATCTCCGTTTTTAAGCTGCATATTACAGCTGTGAAGCTTCCCCTCTCTGCATTGCCTACAGCTGTGCGCTAACTAAGGCATCCCACAGAATGGTAGATTTCATCCTGACACCTGCATAGTACCCGAAGCCATGGGAATGGCATTACCAAGAGTGTTCCCAAAGTTTAGAGCACATTAAACAAAACTAATGGTTCTAATGGTGGGAATCACACAAACACACACATAATGATTTCCTAATTAAGGAACAAACCTTACTGGTTGTAGTTCAGACAAGAACCCTCCCAAATCAGGCAGCACATGTTACTGCAAATTAACATCTGCATAACTAATATACTTGTACACCTGTTCATTAAGCCAATTACTGAACACTGCTAAATGTCACCAGAACACTGTTTAACAACATGCATAGCTAACATTGTATATCTTCAACTGGATCTCAGTACCTAATCAGGTAATGGATATTTTAGGAAGGACAAATAAAATTGGGTTAGAGGTTTTAGGGAGGGTTTCCCTCATTTGAAATAATCATTTAAATATCAAAATTGAAGTATAGTTCTTACTTCATCCCAGTACTTGACAAACGTGGTGGTGGGAGCCCTTCTGGCTAAACTTTAACCTCAGTGAACGACTTACTCAAGCTTACCTGCAAATTGGCTCAGCCTTTGTAAGTAGGGACTGATCAAGTACCTACAGGCCATTGCATACACCCAGAGGACCTCCTGTTCTATCAAATTTCCTAATTCATGTCACAAATCAGTAAGTCCAGCAAGAAACCCCAAGACCTAAGTGTGTCAGAGAGGACTGGGAAAACATCACTGTAGGAATTATGAGGCTAAAGCCCAGTACTGCTAGGCTAATAGGGCACTTTTTATTAAGAATACAGTTTGGGCATTCATAATATCCAGTCTTTTCTTTCCTAATGTGGTCCACTTCAAACTGGTACAAGTACTGCATACAATCCATTTTAATGCAGAAGGCAATTAACTTTTTTGAACAAGAGAGAACAAAATAACACCCCAAGAGATGTGGAATCAGGGCCTCAACTTGACAATGTAGGATTTTTCAGTCTGGGTTTCAAGTATACTGAGCATGTCTAGAAGAAGTTTAGCATTCTAGATCCCACCAGGGACTTATTCAAATGACAGAAACTGGGAAACTATTTTATAGTAGTTTAAACAGTTAAAATAAAGTTCTTTTTTCTAAAAAAGAAACTTCTAATCTCCTAGATATTTCTACGTAATTGCCCAATAATTGTCTCCAATTTAGCACATCTCTTGCCTGACTCCCAAACCTGCTTTAGTCTTTTTCTCAAAAAATGGCAACTCAATTCCAATTGTTCAAAAAAAAAAAACAAAAACAAAAACCAAGGCACAGTCATCATTGACTCTCTTCCTTCACAGGCCACATTTCAGTCTTTAGCAAATCCAGCATTTGAACACTTTTCATCATCTCCACTTATACTGAAGGGTTTCAAGCCATCATTACTTCTAGCCCTTCTTTATTTGTGTTCAGTCGCAAAGTCATGTCTCACTCTTTGCGACCCCATGGATTGCAGCACGCCAGGCTTCCCTGTCCATCACCAACTCCCAGAGCTTGCTCAAACTCATGTTTGAGAAGGGGATGACAGAGGATGAGATGGCTGGATGGCATCACTGACTCAATGGACATGAGTTTGAGTAAACTCCGGCAGTTGGTGATGGACAGGGAGGCCTGGCATGCTGCGATTCATGGGGTTGCAAAGAGTCGGACACGACTGAGCGACTGAACTGATCTGAAGCCTTGACATAATAAGTGCTCAATAAGTAAGTATCTAGTCCTTCATCCTCTTCCTTTTGCAACTGAGATCAATTTATTCTTGCTTCAAGTTTTGAAAATGTGAGTAAATGTTCAACCTTTTCCCTGCAAAGTAACACCTAGGAGTATTGTTTGATAATTCTGTTTTTCTAGTAGTGTTCACATAATCAAACACATTTATATTCCTGATGCTTTTGAAAATGTGTCAACCCTACAGGGACCAATGGTTTAGTCCCAGAATATAACTATCTCTTATTTATTCTCCATATGTTCTCATATGATTTTATCATATGTCTACATGTAAAATGACCATAAAAACAAATCAGCCTTAATAAAATTATAAAATGAGTTTCTACCATGCCATCAATATCTAGGTAGAATCAGAGCTCTTAAGCAGCTAGAATGTTTGATAATGTTTCATAATGTTTCACTTGGGATACATTGGTTTATGAGAAGATGAAAATCTGAGTTCCATAAACAAACAAAGAAACACATAAATCAGAACTCTGAATTTCATATAATATAGTTCTCTTACTTTATGTACATAAAAATATTACTGAGTATCTCAATTTGGTTTGTTGCTGGCTGAGCTCAATGGGAAACAACCACAGTTACATTGTCTCTGTTTTCCCCTTTTGGATTCCAGCCGGTTTCAATTTTATCTTTCAACAGTAATTTTCTTTAGTGCAGAAACCACGTCATCCTATTTTGTTGAAGGCAATTGAAGTATTAGAAAAATTTTGAGAGTGTAGAAAAGGAGATATTTGAAGTTTTCATTTCTTTTATTTTAAGTCAAGTTTAGTTTGTTGGTGACTTTCTATTTGAAAGCAGTAAGCAATATGTGAGATTACTTTCGAAATGTTGGGAAGATATGTTCAGAACAGAATCTGAATGAGTTTAGAGTTACCCTGTTTTTAAGACAAAAAAATTCATAACCCTCTTCCTTCCCCACCTATCATCCTGTTATACTATCAAGAATTTTGAATTCTTGACCCCATCTCCTTGTCCCTCCCTACTCTGTCATCTATTTATAATCTGGATTTGAATACATTCATAACTACAGAATCTAAATATCAAGATCTCTATAGGTAGGGCCTCGGGACCTATATCTCTTAACAACTCCTGAGGTAATTCTAGATATCAGCAAGATTTGGAACAACTGTTCTCTGGCATATAACACAACACTTTGTAATAGCTCTTAAATAATCCCCAAATTGAAATGTGCAAATATCATCAACAGCAACCCATGGAAGTCCTGTTAGTAACTTCTTCTACAGCTCAGAATCTAACACTGAAGGAAATACCTGCTCAATAGCTGGGCACACCTTAGTGACAAGTGATGAGATTTTAAAGGAAAGCAAATGATACTTATGGCATACTATTTTTAAATCAATTATCAACTAGATATATTCCCTGAGAGCAAGGATCTTGCCCTATATTTCTATAATCTATCACTATGCTAAGTACACAGAAGTACACAGAAGTTTTAAGAGTAAATAAGAATGCATTTTGCACATTAATTAAAAACACACATGTATATAATAAATTGATAATACTAAAATTAATATTAGATACTAGGGTCTCTCTTCCTATTTTATGGATGCAGTTATCACTATGCAAGAAGAGAAGGGATAGGAAAAAGCAATGATTTGTTGTTGAAAGGAAAGTGAAAGGTAGTTAAAGACAGATTCATTCTTGTTTGACGTAAACATGTTCCTATTTTTATCACGTTGCTGAAAACAATGAGGACATGTAAGACTTGGAATATGCAAAAGAGCAAGACGGAAAATATTTGATTCTATGAAAACTAGAGTTTTCAAAAAAAAAGGGAGAATTCAGCCTAACCAAAAAAGACAATAAAACTAAATAAAATTCTGCCTAAGCAAGCAATTGGAGTTTGGTTTCATTGCTTTTACACATCAGGTAGCTGCCTGTATGCCTCAGACCAGGGGTCCTCAACCTTTTTGGCACCAAGGACCAATTTCATGGAAGACAGTTTGTCCACGGACTGGGGGTGGGGGTGGTTTCAGAATGATTCAGGCACACTACATTTATTTGCATTTTATTTCCAATCTAATGCCACCACTGATCTGACAGGAGGTACCGGTCTATGGCACAGAGGTTGAGGTCCCCTTGCCTTAGACCAATAGATCTCAAGAACCAAACTCTAGCGAAAGTACATAAGAATACTCTGTTTAATGTCAAGGTCAATTTCACTTATGTTCCTAACTAGTAGCAGGTTGATACCACCTATAACAATGAGAATAATGATAACCTGAGTCCAGCATGTAAGCTATTCATCAAGATAAAGTAAATCAACTTCCATGAAATCTATTCCATTGATGCACTTAGTTTAATATCGAGGCATCAATAACCATAACTGGTGTATATGGGTGTGTGTGTGTGTGTGTGTGTATCACTAAATAGATCATAGTTAGGTGACTTCCGTTTAACAATGAGCTTCCATGAGGTACTTTATTTCACTAAATGCCAGAAACAGTTTGGATTGTAAGCTTTTAAGAACTTAAAAAAAAAAAAACAGCATGTATAAAAGAACAGCATGTATACTATCTATGGTGAAACAGATCCCCAGCCCAGGTGGGATGCATGAGATAAGTACTCGGGCCTGGTGCACTGGGAAGACACAGAGGAATCGGGTGGAGAGGGAGGTGGGAGGGGGAATCGGGATGGGGAATACGTGTAAATCTATGGCTGATTCATATCAATGTATGACAAAACCCACTGAAATGTTGTGAAGTAATTAGCCTCCAACTAATAAAAAATTAAAAAAAAAAAATTGAAAAAAAAAAAAATGTTTTTGGCTGAGGGCCCAGCTATAAGAAACTCTCTCCTGTGAGAACTATCTTTTAATAATACTATGTTCAGTGCTATAGAGCATTTTAAACATAACTGCAGTATGAAACAACATAAGTCCAGTATTTTATTATAGAATAATTGGCAATTGCCTTCCGTGTACCTCTTATTAATTTTTGAGACTAAAAGGTAGATAATAGAGTCCTGTATTGTTTATAAATGAATACATAAGATAAAAGCAATGGTTAAGATTAAATACTAAATCTCAGAGCAAAGCAAAACTCAATGTACATTGTATCCTCAACACATCGCTCCCCAAATTTTATGAAATCTGAAGAATTCAGATATAGCTATCACCATATAAAGTCAAATACATCTCAAAAAGATTAGAATGAAACCTATGTTATGTGTACAAAGCAAACAAACAAAAAATCAGAAATCCCTTGAATTGAAGGTTTTACTGGAAATGTAAAAGAGAAAGTAATAACCGAGGTAAGAAGAGAGCTGCTAATAGTCACAGACAGCAAATAAATTTGACTGCATCAGGATAGCAACCTGCTGACACTTTTTCCTAGCAAACTATCTCTAACCTGCTGTGCTTGCTATTAGGCTGGCCTTTACTTCACCCCAGCCACTTCAGTCCCATCACTGTAGGGGCTCATTGTTGCCTTCCTTGTGGCTGCCACCGAAGTGTGCCTCTGCTTTCAGTCAGGAATTCTTTCAATCTGAACTTAAGTGCTGGTCCTAACTAAAGAGAGGGAGCAGGACGCAGTACATAAAGTTTGGAACAGAGGTGTCATAAAGAAATATAATCAAATTAAAAGCTTCAAATTGGCTAATAAGAAATGATAGATTCCTATTTCTTACTGGAAAGTGGTAAAAAACATGAACTCCAAGCTTGAATGTGACAATCCATGAAGAAGAATGAAAGAAGTGCTAACATACCTAGCTTTCTACTCAGAGCTCACAGAAATAATCTGAAAAGATACTTAAAAGGGCAAAGATTACATCTGATATCTGGTATAGTATTTTTTATTTTTTGCGGGGGTGCTTTCCTGATGGCTCAGATGTTAAAGAATCTGCCTAATTTTAAAAGCTGAGGTATACAAGATACACTAGGAGTTAGTAAATAGAAAGGTAAATGGTTATACTTCCTTAAAATCACCCTTGAAGCTTGGCCACTAAAAGACATGCATTTTAAATTAATTACATGTATGACATGAATTACTATGCATACTTTTATTCTGGGTGCCTAATATAGATGAAAAGATTCCAGGTTCTCAATTTAAGCAATATTTGTCTATTGTCTACCTAGGATAAGTCTACCTAAAGTTAGAAAAAGTATGACAGGACTCCCAAATGATTGCAAAATAATTTGTGCTCACCTGCCTTTACAACTGTGCTGTCAAACCTGTATCTATCCATTAAGACCTAAATAAAGTATCACTTTCTCTATGAAACCTCCAATTACCTCTACATCTTTGCCTTCTACATCACTGCTAGGGCTTCTCTTGTGGCTCAGCTGGTAAAGAATCTGCCTGCAATGCAGGAGACCTGGGTTTGATCCCTGGGTTGGGAAGATCCTAGGGGAAAGGAAAGGCCACCCACTTCAATATTCTGGCCTGGAGAATTCCATGGACTGCATAGTCTATGGGATCACAAAGAGTTGGTCACGAGTGAGTGAATTTCATTCACTTTTCACTGCTCAGGTATTTCCACGTGTTGCCCTGCTTAACTGTGGTTCATGTATGCATCTTTTTGCCTTTCCTAAGTTACAAATTCACAGGAAAGACACGTTTGATACAACTTGGTCTCCCACATCCATCCCACCTCCCATAGTATCTAGAAAATGACACTCAAATATTATGTGAATAAAACCTGTGAAATGTGAGAATGGAAAATGATTAGGGTGTAGGAAGAGAAATGTGAATTTGACGCTCTTCTATATTTAATATGTAACTGAAGCCTAAGCAGAGATTGAACAGTCAGTGAGAAAGAACTCAGGACAGAAGATTAGACCCAGGGGAGGATGCCTGAAATCATGGATACAGAGAAGAATAGACAATTAAGAGGACAAAAAGAACAATCAAAAAGGTGAGAGAAACAGGAGAACACATTGTCCCCACAGTGAAAAAGGAAAGTGTTTCAATAAGAAAAAGTAATCGACAGTGTGAAGCATAGCAGGATGGTCAAGCACAGCCTAAGTCCGCCCCCTCAATAAAAAAGACCAGAAGAAAACACGCCATTTCAGACCATACAGAGCAATTTTGAAAGAGCAATGACAACAGAATCCATATTACAGGATGCAAAGAAGAAGTGAAGGGAAATGTCAAAAAGATCACTCACTTGAGCAGTTAGGAAGAATAATTATATAGAATATGAAAGAGACAGAAACAAAACGACTGAATCCCAGCTTAGCATAAGCTTGCCTATTACAAGAAGGCACCTGATTGTCAAATTCAAGAACAGCTTTTATGCCAAAGATGATTTCAGTACAAACCTGGCATATAATGATTTACTGGACAAGATCAATACAAACTGCAAAAGAGATTCTACTCTTCAGCAATCCATGTTGCATCAATATCTATAATGGAATGAGACAAGGTGATACAATGGCACAAAGCTTCCTGGAATTGCTCGTTAATGAAATCAGGCAGGAAAAGAAAGTCCACAAAGACAGTAAGTACCCCACCCTCTTTATATTGATGACAAAAGAACATTTTCCAGGGTCATAAGAAGAAAAAAGCAGTATTTAGCACTACAAAATTCCAGGCTAGAAATTGTTTAGAGAACTAAATGTTTATGCAACAAGCATGACCCACAAGGTCCTGTCCACATCTATGGCAAAGAAACACAACAGCTCCATCTACCTAAGTCAACAAATGAACAAAATTGCTATCTTCAATGTTAAATGTTTCAGAAGCTGCAGCCTCTGACAGTTTTATTGAAAAAACAAGTTTCTGGATCACAAAGTGTTGATGAAGAGTAGAACACTTATGCAATTCTGTCACATCAGGGCTAAACTAAAATATAGTGTTCATCGACAACATTAGCTGAAGGAAATAAACTGACTGTCACCCAATTACCCACAGTGTCCTGAAGGTATAAAATCTGGCAAGATGAAGATTCAATGGCAGTTTTTCAAGCTTCCCTCTACACTGAATCCAACTACCTGAGACCAGCTAGGAAGCCTACAACAAGACAGCAGGTGGCTTTTTCAACTTCCTGATTGCACTCTTAGTGTTATTAAGAAAAAATATTCAAATGAAAGAATAAAATTTGCTGGGTCAATGTAGTTACAAAATCATGCTACTTCAAACAATTTCAGTGTGATACAACTAAACAAATAGTTGGCTTCCCTGGTAGCTCAGACAGTAAAGAATCTACCGAAAATGCAGGAGACCCGGGTTAGAGCAGCTTGGGAAGTTCCCCTGAAGGAGGGCATGGCGACCCACTCCAGAATTCTTGCCTTGAGAATTCCATGGCTAGAGGAACCTGGAGGGCTACAGTCAAGGGGGTCACAAAGAGCCCACATGACTGACTAACACTTCACTTCAATTTCCTTATAGGGGGCAAGGTGTTATTCCAGTAAGGGAAAGAGTTCCAGGAAACGGTCACCAGTCACTGACCTTAACAAACCTAAGATCTCCAACATGCTTGCCAAATTAACATTTCACTTAACGTCTTGTTTCAAATTTCATTTAAAAGATGATTGCCTATAGCTTCCCATGTCTTTGTATGCCATGCATGAATTATCATCAAGTAATAGTACCCAATGAAAATTGAACATTAACTTCCTTTCTAATATTTGGTATTATTAACGATAAAGTATTATTTTTATTTCCTATTTAATCAGTGGAATAGTTTTTTATCTCCAGCCCTTAGATCACAGTAACTCTTCAGGGTAAATATTTCACTTGTACTGTAGAAAAACTTAGGCTCAAAGCGTGGAGTAACTTTGTCCATCCAGTGACTAGTAACTCTGAGTTTCAATCAGCCTGAATACAGCTTCCCAGTCCATATTCCTTCCACCATAGCAAGATGCCGCCCTTAGTGTTCTTGGCTATCACTTCATTAAATGAACTAACATATGTAGAACATGAAGCAGAGAAACTGGCTCTTAATAGGAACCTTTTTAGATGCTAATTCCCATTCAATGACTTCCGCTAATCATTCAAAAATACTGTACATACTATCTAACCCAGTGAGCTGGACTAAGAAAAGGGATTCTGTAAAGTTATAGGTAAGCATACCAGACATATCAAATTCCATCTCTAAAGATGATAAAGGAAAAACTTGATTTATCAAAAAGAACAGAAATGATATTTATTTTATTTATTTATTTATTTATTTATATTAGTTGAAGGCTAATTACTTCACAATATTTCAGTGGGTTTTGTCATACATTGATATGAATCAGCCATAGAGTTACACATATTCCCCATCCCAGTTTCTCAACTGATATATTTAATGGTAATTGAAGCATGATGCAATGACTTAACTGTTTCCTAAAAGCAAGAAAAGAAAGACTTCCTCAGCGATTAATGCAAAGAAATAGAGGAAAATGATTGAATGGGAAATTCTAGAGATCTCTTCAAGTAAATTAGAGATACCAAGGGAACTTTTCATGCAAAGATGGGCACAATAAAGAACAGAAATGGTATGGACCTAACAGAGGCAGAAGATATTAAGAAGAGGTGGCAAGAATACACAGATGAACTATACAAAAAAGAACTTCATGACCCAGATAATCACAATGGTGTGATCACTCACCTAGAGCAAGACATTCTGAAATGTGAAGTCAAGTGGGCCTTACAAAGCATCACTACAAACAAAGCTAATGGATGTGATGGAATTCCAGTTGAGCTATTTCAAATCCTAAAAGATGATGCTGTAAAAGTGCTACACTCAATATGCCAGGAAATTTGGAAAACTCAGCAATGGCCACAGGACTGGAAAAGGTCAGTTTTCATTCCAACCCCAAAGAAAGGCAATGCCAAAGAATGCTCAAACTACCACACAACTGCACTCATCACACACACTAGCAAAGAAATGCTCAAAATTCTCCAAGCCAGGCTTCAGCAATACGTGAACTGAGAACTTACAGATGTTCAAGATGGATTTAGAAAAGGCTGAGGAACCAGAGATCAAATTGCCAACATTTGTTGGATCAATGAAAAAGCAAGAGAGTTCCAGAAAAACATCTACTTTTGCTTTATTGACTACACCAAAGCCTTTGACTGTGTGGATCTCAACAAACTGTGGAAAATTCACAAACAGATGGGAATACCAGACCAACTGACCTACCCCTTGAGAAATCTGTATGCAGATTGCCAGGAGAAATATCAATAACCTCATATATGCAGATGACACCACCCTTATGGCACAAAGCGAAGAAGAACTAAAGAGCCTCTTGATGAAAGTGACAGAGGACAGTGAAAATGTTGGTTTAAAACTCAACATTCAGAAACCTAAGATAATGGCATCTGGTCCCATCATTTCATGGCAAACATATGGGGAAACAGTGGAAACAGTGACAGACATCATTTTTCTGGGCTCCAAAGTCACTGCAGATGGTGATTACAGCCATGAAATTAAAAGATGTTGGCTCCTTGGAAGAAAAGTTATGACCAACCTGGATGGCATATTAAAAAGCAGAGACATTCCTTTACCAACAAAGGTCTGTCTAGTCAAAGCTATGGTTTTTTCAGTAGTCATGTATGGATGTGAGAGTTGGACTATAAAGAAAGCTGGGCACAAAAGAATTGAGGCTTTTGAACTGTGGTGTTGGAGAATACTCTTGAGAGTCCCTTGGATAGCAAGGAGATCCAACCAGTCCATCCTAAAGGAAATCAGTCCTGAATATTCACTGGAAGAACTGATGCTGAAGCTGGAACTCCAATACTTTGGCTACCTGATGCGAAGAACTGACTCATTGAAAAAGACGCTGATGCTCGGAAAGACTGAAGGCAGGAGGAGAAGGGGATGACAGACAGTTAGATGGCATCACCGACTCAATGGACCTGTGTTTGAGTAAACTCCAGGAGTTGGTGATGGACAGGGAGGCCCCAAATGCTGCAGTCCATGGGGTCACAAAGAGTCAGACACGACTGCACGACTGAACTGAACTGAAAAGCAAGAATGATAATTTGCTGGCAGTTTTCTGGGTTAGCCTTCTAATGTGTATGATCATTATCAGTTTGAAAATACAGAATCTCGATATGAATTTTGCTCAAGTAATTCCAGTAATATATAATCCATACTAAAAATGCACACTCAAAAGATAATATAAAACCTAGCTTCTATACAAGGTGGAATGAAATTTCCTTGGCATAAAATACCTTTGGGAATGACTTACCTCTTGGCAAAATAGAGTATCAAAATAATAACAAAAAACCTGTCAAATACAATAAGAGAGAAGTCACTGCATTTTCAGCAGTTATTAAATGCTGGAGTTTACCACCACATTAAGGCTCTTACAGCTACATCCTCAATACATGGCCACATTAAAACAAATCAATGAAACTAAAATGCAAAAACACACATAATAAAAAAAATAAACACTACTTCAAGCTGATCACTTGAAAAATGAGAGAACCATTCTATTAAATGTGACATAAGTCAAGAAGTGTCTGTCCTTTTTTCTCTTCTCTCCTTCCTAGAAATTGTCTTACTGCTTTAGGAAATGAAATTACATAACATCAGATATGGGTGGTCTCATGATATTCTAAATCTATATTAATATATGTCTGTTACATATCATATGCATCAAAACAGGAAACTACTGAATTACTCCTTAAATTGCAATACTCTTCAATGACATCGAACATCAGAGACTGCCCTGATAATCACATCTATGCTTCTGACCAGCCTTTGGTTTTCCACATTGTATTCTTTTCGTCTACCTACTCCTTGAATATTAGTGACCCCAAGGTCCCCATGCTCTCAGCTTTTTATGTTATACTTTCACCCTGTGCGATCGTCTCCCCTGGCATTGATCATTAATATATGTACTTTTGTTTCTTGAATCTTTGTCTCCAGTCCATATCTTTCCCCTGAGTTGTAGAGTCATAAATCTAAGTTCTTACTTCTTCCACAGGACCTACAAATAAAGATGCTCCAACATGAACTCAACTCCACTAATGTGAAAAGTGGTTTGTCTTTTTCCTACATTGGTTAAAGGCATCATAACCCAATATCTACCATACAAGTAAGATATGATCGAGTCATCTTTGACCCGTCTCTGACTGAGCTTACTCTACACTGCACAATACTCTGCCTCTCTTTCTACTGTCTTGTTCAGTGGTTTAGTCCCTCAGACGTGTTTGACTCTTTTGTGACTACATGTACTATAGCACACCAGGCTCTTCTGTCCATGGGATTCTCCAGGGAAGAATAGTGGAGAGGGTTGTTATTTCCTCCTCCAGGGAATTTTCCCGATGCAGGGATTGAACCTGCATCTCTAGAATGGCAGGCGGTCTCAAACATTGCAGGTAGATTCTTTTTTTTTTCCTACTTTTATTTATTTTTTATTTTTTTGCCTCTAATTTTTTTTCATTTATTTTTATTAGTTGGAGGGTAATTACTTTACAATATTTATGTCACTGTATGACAAAAAACACTACAGTATTGCAGGTAGATTCTTAACTGACTCAGCCATCAGGAAAGCACAGTGTCCAACTTATACTAATTATACAAGTAAGAAACTTATCAAGTCATCTCTGACCCTTCTCTGCCTAAGCCTACTTTACACCCCAGAAAATTCTGCCTCCCTCTCTACAGTGTTTTCAGAGTCTTCCTCAGTTATTACTTAGCTCATTCATTCATTAACCCATTTATTCTACACCAATGTACTATGGTACACAATATGAATGCAAAAATGACTAAAGCACAACCTCTGCCTTAGGAAAGAAAAAATGAGTAACTAACAATATATCAGGGTGTATGAAAAAGCTATGAATTTAAAGTCATCTCCTGGATTTTTGTTTTGAATTTTTTTCACTCTATTCCATTTTTCCTACACATTCATTACTGTGGTTACCATCTAAAAATATTATGATGCTACTACTTACACAATTTTTTTTTTTTTTTTACTACCTTATAGGCTTAAGTAACAAGCATGGCATTCAGGGCCTTTCAAAACCTGTGGGTGTTGTGCGCTAAGTTGCTTCAGTCATGTCCAACTCTTTGCGACCCTAAGGGCTGTAGTCTGCCAGGCTACCCGTCTATGGGATTCTCCAAGCAAGAATACTGGAGTGGGTTGCCATGCCCTCCTCCAGGGGAGCTACCCGACCCAGGAATCGAACCTGAGTCTCTTATGTCTCCTGCATTGGCAGGCAGGTTCTTTATCACTAGCACCACCTGGGAAACCCTTCAAAACCTGACTGGAAATTAAACTAACATACCCCAGATAGCCCAATGATCCAGCCATACCACAGTACTCACCATTCCTAGAAAAAGTCAGTAAATCCCAAGCCTATGTGTCTTAGCTGAAAGCTCTTTATATCCCACTCCTTCTCAGCCTGAAAACATTTGGCTGGGTTAAAATATCATCTCCTCTGGGATGCCTTCCTGAACTCTTCCAAGCAGAATTAATTATCCCTTCTCTGGGCCTCTATAGCTTTTTGTCTCCAGCATGTATGTAGCACTTAATATACTACATTATCATTAGTTTAGATATCCAGCTCCCTGATAAAATGTGAGTGTCTTATAGACATCAGCCATATTTGATCATATCTGAATCACTGGAAACTATTCCCAAGTTGGTACATAACAGGCATTTTTAAAACATGCTTGCTCAATTGGATGAAAGTATTACTTTTCCACACCATAAAAATCTTTAAAATTCTATGCATTAGAAATGAAAACATATTCTTCTTAACAAATTAAAACCCAGCCTTTCCATAGTTAATGGACAACCCTTATAACCATAATTAAATTAATTTTAAGATGTCACACCTATTCATTGCTGCATATTGCATTTAACAACAGTGTTTCTATGATTGATTTGCTTTCTTTTCCCATCATTGGCATGAAACTTAACAGTTGGCAATGTGTTTCCCTGGTAAAACCCATTATTGGTGGCAGATAACAACAGATTTTCCTAAGGCAAATTCCTAGTGTCAAGTCACCCTACATGAGAAGCAGAGACTCTGTCAGTGTTTCTAGAGCCTGAAGCAACTGCATGCAGGCAGATTTCAGTCAATGTCGTCCAGTTTTGAGCTGAAAATTCAGAAACCACACACATATAATAGAAGCAAACATGCATTCATTATTAAGAGCCCATTAGTAAGATACTGCTCTATGTAGACTGCATTGATTTTTTTTCCCCTTGGTTTCCCTGCCCCCCATCTTTAAAAAAAAAAATTCTTTTGTGAAAGAGGAAGATGATCGTTTTGTGGAAGTGGGACTAGAAACTATACCTGGTGACAAAACATAGTCCTAGAAATCACCTCTTAAAGCAATGTGATTCTTCAATAGCTCATTATAATATTTTTTCTTGTTATAAAAATAAATATTAATATGTAACTAAGTTCAGTTCAGTTCAGTTGCTCAGTCGTGTCCAACTGTGACCCTGTGGACTGCAGCATGCCAAGTCTCCCTGTCCAACACCAACTCCTGAAGCTTGTTTAAACTCATGTTCATCAAGTCAGTGATGCCACCAACCATCTCATCCTCTGTCATCACCTTCTCCTCCTGATGTAACTAAGTAACTCCTCCTTATGTAATTCTGTAACTCTTCCTAAAGTAACAATGCAACTCCTCTTTATGTAACTAAGTTGTATCAGAAAAAGACTGGACACCATAATCTCTGTATTCAAGTACTCTCATGTGTAGGAAGTTACAAGATAAAACTCATTTTGAGATGTCATGTGTCCACAAAAAATGGGTCACCTGAACTTCTGTTTCTGAAAGTATGTCAGAATATATACCCTGACTTATTCCCCACTGAAACAACTAAATATGATGAACCTTTTAAAAATAATCTTAAAAGCATAGATAATCTGGCCAGACAGTAAGGAATCCATGGAGGCCAAAAGCTAAGTGAAAGAACTAAGAAAGGTAAACATCAGTAGAGCCAGCTTTGACCTTGAGTGAATTTGCCAAACCCAGATGAACTTGAGCTTCTTTCCAAGGCATCAACTATGAGGGAATGGAAACCAAATGCAAGTCATGATCAAAGTGGAAAGAGAAATAGAAAATGGTCCTAAAAACCTCAGAAGACTACAACTTAGTTTAACAGTAAATTAAAAATAAACTTGCTCATCTCCCAAGGGGCCTAAGAAGAAAATTGCCCATATCAAACCTTGGTGCTAAATGGAGATGGTAAAAATCTTCTCTGAGTATTCCTAGTTGAAAGCCAGTCCTCATGCAGCTTGAATTTATACTTCCTCGAGTCTTAAAAACTTAAGCCAAAATTTTAACATGATTCTAGGTTGGTAGCCACCTAGCAATGGCAAATATGAACCTCCTCTAAAGGATATTAACTCTCACAGGAGGCCTTAAAATATTCCCACAGGTAAACATACAAGAAATAACACGTTTGATATGTTTAAAGAAATATGAGATTGAAACTATTAATAAAGAGTTAGATACATGAAAATACTAATACCAATACTATGCAGATCTGCAAAAGAGCCAAATGAAACTTCTTAAATTTAAAAGAAAATTAAAATAAAAAAAGTAAGAATTAAAATTTTAAAACTCAAGAGGCTGGTTTACCAGTAGAATTTAAGAAAGAATCATGAAGTGGAAGATACAGCTGAACAAATGTTCTAGACTATCACTTAAGTATCACTTAAGAGATACATAGGCAGAAAATATGAAGCAGACATTAAGAGAAATTAGCATAGAGTGACAAGGTACAATTTCCACAATTCATTTTCTAGAAGGTTAGAAAAGGGTGAATGGGGCAGAGGCAATATTTGAGGAGATATTACAGAAAGACACAAATACACGGATTCAGGGAGCTTTATATATATATATCCCAAGTAGGATAAATGAGAAGAAATTGATACCTAAACACAGTGATGTAAACTCTAATACAAAAGATAAACAGATGATCTTAAGAGCAAATACACCAAAAAGACATTGCCTTAAAAGGAATGAAAACAGAGATATAACCTATCAACAAGAGAAGCCAAAATTGGGAGACTGGTCTCTTCAATGTGCTGACAGAAAATAATAACCCAGAATATCTAGACAAAATGTTTTTCAAAACAAGACTTAAAAAAGGCATTTTCAAGGATTCCGACCCAAGAGTATGTAACTAAAAGAAATTATAAACCACATATTTTAATGAAAAAATTATTCTAGAAGGAAGGTGGAAAATATATAAAACTGTGTGGGGCAAAGAAAGAGGGCAAATCTAAACAAATAACGATGTCATAATACAACTGCAACAACAATATCAGTTTTGTAGATGATGGTATGTATACCCCATGATTCAGAAACTTCACTCCTAGGAATATACTTTAAAAGAATTTTCACTCAATACTAGACTGGCATTTCAAAGCCTACTACTGGATAGTTCCTGCTGGATTCTAAGAACTAGCAAACCAATCTCATGCTTTCCAAGACCCATTCATCATCTTCCTCTAGGTCTGTTCTTCCTCCCTCTTTCCCTTCCCTAGTTATGTTAAAAGTATGGCCATATTCCCAGTCACATAGTCCTAAAATTCTGGACTTACTTTTAATGCTTGAAAGTGAAAGTCACTCAGTCGTGTCCAACTCTTTGCGACCCCATGGACTGTACAGTCCATGGAATTCTCCAGGCCAGAATACTGGAGTGGGTAGCCTTTCCCTTCTCCAGGGGATCTTCCCAACCCAAGGATTGAACCCAGGTCTCCCGCATTGCAGGCAGATTCTTTACCAGCTGAGCCACAAGGGAAGCCCAAGAACACTGGAGTGGGTAGCCTATCCCTTCTCCAGTGGATCTTCCTGACTCAGGAATTGAACCAGTGTCTCCTGAATTGCAGGTGGATTCTTTACCAACTGAGCTATGAGGGAAGCCCCCTTTTAACTCTTACCTATATCCTTTTACACAACAATAGTAAGTTCTCTAGTCCTAGACATTCTAACTTAAAGGGAATGCTCTTATTCAGACCCTCAGGTCCTTCCACTTTAGCAACTCCACTAAAGGTCTTTAAAAATCATCTTTGCTCAGGTCAGTCATATGAGATCCCTCAATACTTTGAAATTGCTTAATCAGTTAGAGTTGCGATTTCTTAGTCTAGCAATAAAAAGCCCTCATATTCCAGTTCAAACGTATCTCTCTAATACAATTTTCTGCCATTTCCTCTAAATTGTCCCCCCTTTCACTCTAACATGAACTCTGCAGTCTAGCCATATGTTAATACACCTGTTGCTGCCTGAGGAAAGGACATTATAAGCGCCAGGTTTTCCAACATACAAGCTGTTCTGCTGAAAATACTTTTATTCCTTCTCAGACACATTATCTAAATACCTGAATCTCATTTATCCTTAAAGGTCCAGCTAACTTACCTCCACTATCATGACTTCTTGCACGATCTCCCCTTCCCTCATTCCCTTTAAACCAGCACCATTTCATCTTAATCTCACCTACAGGGCTTTGGTGTGTTTGGTATATTCTTACTACCTGTATGGATGTCTTGTTCTTGAATATTAAGCTCTCCTAGATGTAAGGGTCCAAGTCTCATTTAATCATCTTGGTACTTAGTGAAGTGGCTTTCATGTAACTCAATAAATATTGTTTGAATTGATCAATAAATTGGCCTTAAAAGCATATTCATTCAGCAATCACTATAATGATGACCTATAAACTGAATCATGAACATCCCAAATCCCTGTTGCTTGTCAGTATTTATTTTTAACCAAAGCAGCTAATGGGGTAAATGACAAAAAATCAAGATGGCACAAGTTCCTCACAGGCTATCCTATCTCAGATGAAATGGGGAAAACGGCTCTTCCTGAGTTGAGGTAGGTGAGTTTACTACAGAAATGAGCCATGGAAAAGAGGTTGGCTGTGGTTTTCATTTTCTTTCTTGTAGATGAACTTTTGGGTTAATTATACAAATCCCACATTATTATTAAAAATATTTTCAATTTAATAAAAATGTACCTCAAATTCAAAGGCATGGTAGATATATCCCCTAGCCAACTGAAATTCCTATGGGATCAGGGCATGGGCTTAAAAAAAAAGAAAGAAACAAGGAACAAGGAACAAAGTGAGATGGTTTTATAGCAGGAAGATTGCACAGAAATAGATATTATGAAATGTTAAACTAGAGAACAGATATCTGTATCTCTTTCTATATATTTGAGAACATTTCAAACCCCAGATTCTGCAAACACCTGTTAAACCTACTCCCTAAACCCACCAAGCCAGCAGCTGTGCGATCTATTCACACATTCCTAATACCACCTGGGAAAATGCAAATTGTACAGCCATGTTCGTAAAAGCAAATAAATAAAAGTCTCTGCTGAATTTCTACTCTCCCTGTATCATCAAAGTTAACAGCCCTGCCAAGGGAGATTATACAAATAAGAATTAAAATCTTAATGACTTAAATATAGTAATCAGTCTTTGATAGCACCTTAATTAAATGATAGATGGCCAGAAAGGGAGAAGTGTGATTTGCTGAAGAAATTTAAAGTCTCTTTATATCAATAATAGAAATGAGAGTGACAATATATTTAATATTTATATTATTCTAGATACTACATAGTAACAGACACTAAATACAGTGTTTTGAGAATTTATGCAAAATAATACTTTAGAAAATCATTCTATAAACCTACAAACCAAGTTACATCCTTCTTGCTACATGACTGCTAATTCAAAACACAATATTCCACATAATTTGCTTTAAATTCAGCAAGTAACATTACTGAAATTAATGAATGCATGGATAATCACTGAGACAGTATGAAGAATAAAATAGAAATAAATGTCAAGTTTTCCAAAGACAAGACAAATCAAAGGAAAAAGCACTACAAAAAATCATAAATCAGCTGGACATATTAAATAGGGTCCTGAGGCAACAATCTAGCTTAATGTAACACTCAAAGAGCATAACAAAGTTCTTCAGTTCCCTTAAGCTAAGCGAGTATCTTTGTATGGCTTCACAAAACTGACACATTTGAACAAAGTCCAAAGATGACTCCAGTTTCAATGTTAGTATTTCCTTTCCAGAGAGGGGAAAAAAGAAAAAAAAACAAACATGGTTCAATTATTCATAAGTTGTTGATGTCATATATAGATTGGGTCGATCTGAAAGAAATTTGTTAAATATACGCTCAGAATTATGCTACTACTACTTAATGAACCAAGTGAGAATGCATGGTTATTCATAAGGCAAGAGGCAATAAAAGGAAAAGATGAATCAAAAAGAGGCATCAGTTAAAAATATACCTAGTTTGTACATATCCACATTTCAAAAAGCAAGCACTTAGGAACTGTCATTGTCATGGTAAAGAGGGAAATGATACATCATCAATTCCAAGATATATTTTAGAGAAAACTTAATAGCTAAAAATATGAGATTTTAGGAAAAATTTACTTGGGGAGAGATAAAAGTATATCTGTTTTTACTATCAGATATGGCACTTGTAATGAAGAGAGAAGAAAAGCTTCAAATGCCATTATGTTTCAGGCTCTGACCTTATGCCTTATCAACCTAATGAGTAATGTATCCCACAAACTGATCTACTGAAATTTGATATGCAGGGACCATACTTTATTATCAGCTTCATTGGAAACACCAGTAATTCAACTTTTAAAGAAACAGAGCTCCTTGCACAGTGCCTTAAACATAATAAGTGTCTACTTAATGTTTTGAACATAAAAGAACATATCTAAGTGTGTTACCTAGGTTTCTGTTGCTGTAGTTCCATGTATGCTTATCTCTAGAAAGGTCAATTATCAAGTGATGCAAGAGTGAAGAGAAAAATGTAGATGCTTAGGAGGAGAAAAGGAATTCAAATAAACAGGGTGACTTCAGAAAATAAAGTAGAACTCTGAAGGTAGGAGTTTTGAATTGAATTATTCAATTCACTGAATATTGTAGGACATTGTTTCATCAACAGGTATTTCCCAACTGCCATTAAGATACGTTCAGAGAAATCAAACTATTTGTACATTGAAAACTCTATGAAACCCCATAACCTGAGAGATTTTTTAAGTTGAAAATATAAATTGCTCATCTGTAGTACTCCACAGTGGATTACATTTTTATAATTTATTTATTTACTTCTGGCTGTGCTGAGTCTTCATCGCTGAGCGAGCTTTCTATAGTTGCAGAGTGCCAGCTTCTCATTGTGGGGGCTTCTCTTGTTGCAGAGCACAGGCTCTAAGTCCTGTGGGCTTCAGTAGTTGCAATACGCAGGCTTATTAGTTGTGGCTTGTGGGCTCTAGAGCACAGGCTTAGTTGCCCTGTCACCTGTGGGATCCTTCCGGATCGAACAGATGTCTCCGGGGTTGGTCGGTGGATTCTACATCACTGAGCCACCAGGGAAGCCCTCCACAGTGAATTAGTAAAGTTATTGTTTAACTGAAACTTTCTGATATAGAAACAGATTTTTTCTCACTAAAGTCCCTTGCCTAATTCTGTTTGATATTTCAATTTCTTATTTTATTAACTACATTACCAAAATAAATAGAGTATTAATACATGGTCATTACACAAGTTAGCAGTATTTTCTTTACGTTAGGGCAGGTAAGTACATGCTACTTCCTCATCTTAAACATTACTTATTATTTTCTTCAATTAAACTTGATTAAAATTAGGCTACCTATATGGATTTGAGATCATTTCATACCTCTATCCTACCAATGGGACATATGAAAAGTTTAACCCAATGATTTGGCTAAAAATATCATATCTTAACTATATTTTTAATGCTTTGCCCTCTGTTAATTTTTTCCCCCTTCATTCCAGTAACAATGAACACACACCTAGCATCTAGGTATTGCTTTGTCATGCAATTTCCCACTAGAAGGAATCAGGTTCCTTAGAAAAATAGCTGATTCCAGGGCTATGGAAGAGTAAAATATCTAAATATCTTTATATCAGAAAGTAAGGTAATGCTAAAAGTGGGAAGATGGGGTAGGCATGTCACAAAGATTGATTAAGGGTAATCCCTCTGACCAAATCTGGGAAAAACAGCACCAAAGTAATGCAGTAATGCATTATAAATCACTGCAAAGTAGGATTTTATAAGTCCACAGTGATAACAAATCAATCATTAAGTCGATAGATCAATACACTGATTGACTGATAGATGAGAAGAGAGAGGTCTGATTTACAGAAGAATGCTAATTACCAACCATGTGGACAGAGGTTGGAAAATCATCATTTTACAACCATTATAGCATATATCGCATTATCTAACAGAACATTTTGATGAGGAGCAGGAGATCTACATGGTCTTATGTTTCCCTACAAACTACTTATTAATTTAAATGGAAAAACAGTAAGCACACACTGGATACATCACGTAATACCTCAACCAAGTGATAAAAATGAACACCTCCTATGAGGGGCAGGCAGACATTCAGTGCCTCTATATGTGATACTTGATTGATACAGCATGAACTCTGTATAATTCTGGCCAAAATCACACATCCTAAATCCAATCATGGGGAAACATTAGATATACTCAAAATGAAAAAAGATCTGAAAGAAGACGAGATTTATATTGCTCAAAAGTATGAACATTATAAAAGACAAAAAAAGGCTGTGGAAATGTCCCAGGCTCAAGGAGGCTGAAGAAGAGATGGAGCCAGAGATGGGGTTGGGGGAAGAGATGAAGTATGACAAAGAGACAGAGTAAGAATGGCACCAACGGTACATGAATTTGGATAAAAGATATCTACAAGTATTCTCTATAGTCTTATTCTTGCAATTTCTATACATTTGAAATGATTTCCAAATAAAAACTTACATAACTCATTGTTTCTTACTGTTTCTTAGTTTACTATGTTATGCTATTTTCTTGGTCTTATTTTAAAGATATGCTCTGTTTACTGTTTTTTAAACATTATTTATGATGATTTATATTTAATGATGCCTATTTAAATGATATTACAGAATAAGAGGGAAACCAGAAGCATTAAATCACACCATCACTAATAGCCTGGAATCATGTATCAAGAGGGTATAAATATACATAGCATATACTTATGTTATATTCATCTACACTAAAAGCTAAAATATAATTTTCATAGAAATATCTCAAATTAATTTTCTTAGAATCATAGAACAAAAGTAAAAGATCATTTCAAGATATCTCAACACAACCTCCTCATGTTTCTGTGTATGGAACTGAGGTCACATAGTCACAGAGAACCAGACTAAGACAGTAGGACTCCTCTTGAGCCTGGTTATCTTCCAAAATATAATCTTGGCTAACCTGAACAATCCAAACTGTTTCAAGTAAATCCCTTATACACCATTCTTATGAAACAGAGTGGATAGCACATTTTATCTCTGAAATAGTTATGACTGTCATATGTTATTTTAAAATCATTTGTAATTACATATTTTGTTTCTTTACAACATTTTTTTAGATAAAGGGGAGCACATAAACCTAACTGGTCAATCTAAGCTTGACAAATTCATTATAATCATAGCTAGCCATCATTAACGTCATTCTACTAAAATTGTCCTCATTAAATATACCATCCAAATGATATAAACACAATAGAATCCATTTTCCATGGGTTACTTCTAACAAAGCATGAAGTGATCTTCATTCAGTTGTCAGATTATAAAGTAATTGTTTTTCCAATACTTAATTTTCATACTATCCTTGTGAGATAAATAGGTAGTAACTAGCATAATCCAGCTACATCATTTTTTCCATTATCTTCAGATCTCTTAGTCATTCCCCTTCATTTACTGAGAACTTCAGCAACTGTTTTTTTGTCCACTCTAAATTCTGTTGTTTTCACTGACTTCATCAGCCGCATACCAAACTTATCTAATCTCTCAATTTCTTGTGGTACATTACATCTATCTTTTACTGAATTCAACCAAAATCATTCAAACCCATTGTCACACTGCAGTCATCAAAAATAATTCAGCCTCCTAAATTCCAACCCAATCACAGTATCTGATGACCTTTTCTCTCACATAGTTCCAGGTTAAAGGATCAAGGAACCCTGTTGAATCAATCTCTAAGTGTCATTAAGACCACCAGTCCTTTGACCCACCATTCACCGTTCCTCTCCTGTGGTCGCTTCTCTCCCCATCTAGTTTAAATTTCGAGGCCAAATAGGTATTACTACACTGGTAATTATTGTCTAAAATACCATACTAAACACACTTTCCTCTTAATTCTTCTACTGTATTTATTGGGTCTCCTGCATTTGCACACTGAGTATTTTGAGGGAAAATGACATAACTAGGAAGAGTCATATTACTCTAAAGTAATAATCATCAAACTTATTTGCAAAGCAGAACCAGACACAAAGACATAGAAAATGAATGTATGGATACCAGGTGAGGAAGAAGGGTGGGATGAATTGGGAGACTGGGATTGACATATATACATTACTATGTATAAAAGAGAAAATTAATGAAAACCTATTGTAAAGCACAGGGAACTCTACTCAGTGCTCTGTGGTGACCTAAATGAGAAGGAAATCTGAAAGAGAGGGGGTATATGTATACATATAGCTGACTCACTTTCCTGTAGAATAGAAACTAATACAACATGGTAAAGCAACTATAACAAAAGTTCATAAAAAATAAATTGATAATCCATTTCAAATGAATACTCACTATTGACCAACAATGACTGCAACTCTTTACCAACAATTTTTTCAATTTTTTTCGGATGATCTACTCCTCATTAAATCAACCCACACAGTTGCTAAACTGTTAGGTGATGACCCTGATGACTAACTCATGAGAAAATAGAAACCCCCTAATCAAATGGAAACATCCCAATCATGCCACTAGCAAATAGACCTGCATTTATACCATATTCTTCATTCCTATTATAAAGGAGAAAAGGATCCTCCTATCAAAAGTAAGTTCTTCTACATGTGGATCTAGTACTCCTTCCTTTTTAGTTTTTTATTTTATCGCTCTTCTACATCTTCAACCTTTCTTTCTCAACTCGATTATTCCTAATAGCATTCAAACATGCTCTAGCATTTCCCATCCTAACAAATAAATAAATAAATCTCCTAATACCATACCCCCAGCAAATGACAATTTCTCTGAGCTCTTCTAGAACCCAGCTTCTAAACAGTTATCTAGCCACAGTGCGTACATGCCCTCACTTCCTATTTCACTCTTCAACTCACTCCTTCACAGTATCTAGGTCAAACTCTACTTGGAAAATTCCTAAGGGCATCAGTGATGTCAATGCTGCCAACTCAATGGATATTTCATTGTCCACCTCCCTAACCTGTCAGATCATATCTTCCTTCTTGGAACATTTTCTTATGTTGATCCTTTGACATTACATTATTTCACATTTTTCTTGCCATAATTATCTCAATTTGCTTTGCTGAATCTTCCTTTCTCCAATCTTTAACTGACATAAGACATTAGGATTTGATCGCACACTTCCTCTTGTTCTCCAAGTACACACTTTCACAAAATGATTTCAAGCAGACACATCATTTTATTTCTATCTACGTGGCAGTGATCTCAAATTGATATCTTTAGCTATAATTAATCTTTGGAATTACAGATTCAAATTCAACTACTTACCTGACATCTTCACTATGATCTCTGTCTAGGAGGTATCTCGAACATAACATGGCCGAAGCAAAATTCTTTATTCCTAACCCTGACCCTACCACTACTCAAGTCTTTCTCTCCAAATAGATGGCACCATCATTCAGCTTTATAGGCCAAACAATTAGGAGCGTTTCTTGAGAATGTGATTACCCCAAGACTGGAGTAAAAAACAACAAAACAGTGAACCAAACAAACTGAGAAAGAGTGAACTAGTCAATAAGAAGGAAACCCAGAGAGTATGGAGTCATGTATTAATGAGAGACAAAGTGATCTGTTGAGAGGTGAATACAATAATTAAGAAGCAAACACTGAAGGTCATTGGTGATCTTGACAAGAGTAGACTCAGAGGAGTGATGAGGGTGAAAGTTTAGTTGGAGGAGATTAAAAAGAGTAAGATGAGAATGCCAAGTTAGCAACCAACAGAGACATCTTTCAAGGGGTTTTGCTGTTTGGAATGCTGACAGATGAGTACTAGTTGGAGAAGGCTATGAGGTCAAGAGTGGTTCTAATTTTTTTTTTTTTTTTAGATAGAGGAGATACTAGGGCATGTTAGCATGCTGCTGAAAATGACCCATTCATGCGTTAAAAATAAATATAGCATGGGAAAAAGGGGTTAAATCACTGAGGAGTGGGAGATACTGCTTAAGTGGATATTTTATTCTACAGATGGAGGGATTCATTGATGCATAGTCATAGGAAATAGTATGCATACAGATGCAGGGCAATTTGGTAGAGTTCACAGGGGAAGATGAAGGAACTTGTAGTTGAGTGTTTCTAGATTTGTCAAAGAACTATGAGGCAGGTAATCAGTATGTGGTATATCTATGTGAGTCTGTGTGGTGTGTGCTTTGGGGATTGAGAAATTGGGCATGAAAGAGACTGAAAAAGAGAAAAATTAGCTTTGTTAAAGAAAAGGTACTAGGTGATTTACCAGGTCCAACTGAATGTCTATTTGGTCATGTGTAACACTTAACAAAAAAATGTATATATCCAGTTTAGTGGGTTTTCTTTTACTGCAAAATTAGAAGTTCTTATTATACAGCAAAATATTTTGGGGGGATAAAATAACATTACATACTTCCAATGTATGCCAAAATAGTAACTCCATTATACTGTTCACGAATTAAATGGCATTCTTGTTAACAAGCTATCTGTTTTTCTTTAAACATCTATTTCTGTATAGAGATGTCACAAATTAATTTCAAGATATAGAAGCATACAATTAATATTGCACTGTGGTAAAACTAGGCCCATTTCAAACATCTTTCTATTATTCTGTAGGTTTATCATTACATGATCAGAAAGCATTATGTCTTAATGTCAAGAGTATTTATTTAAAATTATATCAAGTAAGCAAGCTTTATTTCTAATACTAGCAGCACTGGCTGAAATTATTTGCCTTCCTTTTAGCATTTTAATTTAGAGCTTTCTAAATGCAAATTAGAGAAAGAAACTCTGCTCACTAGATGGTAAGTAGTTTTTTTTTGTTTTTTTTTTTTAAATATTTCAACTATATTAGTGGTGTTATTTTATTGGGAGTATATTTACTTACAACCATCATGCATGGCCCTCAAAGTATTTTATAAATATTAAAAGCATGCTAACAATTCCCTCCTATGAAATCTCTGCAATGTACCATTAAAATTATCCTACAGAAAAGGTAAAAATCATTATTTTTACATAAAGAAATAAACTGATAATCTAGACAACTGACTTCACCAAGAGAGAAGAAAAAAAAAATGCGTATCAGAATCTAATCTATTACCTCTCCTCCCAACAAACACACGCAGTATTTAAATACAAAATAAATCCATGAAACTTAAGACATCCCAGGCTATAAAATGCCCTCTGCTTTGGCCTTTCAATTCTCTGCTCTATTTTTATTACAGGGAACTAAAACACTATGGAGCTAAGTAACAGAGGGAGTTTTCAAAAAGTCATCAAATCCACTCTCTCTGTCAAGCATAGATGGCAAAACAAGAGATAAAGCCTTTTGTGAAAAATGACTCGTTTTAGGTTCTCTAAAACTGAAATGCTAAAACAGGTGAAGCGTGCCCACATTCACAAAAAGGCATTTATTCATCTAAAAAAAAATACTAACAGAGATTTTCAGTCATAAATTTATGAACTTTAATATCAAGAAACAATGTCCATTTGATTTTGCCAGCCTTCATTCTGGATAAAACAAAAGAAATATTTAAAACATCTAAATAAGTAAATTTGAGCTATCAAAACTCATGTCCATTATTTTGATCTACAGATATTGCAACACAAGTATGATTTAAAAATCCAAACAGTAAGGTTACTTGAAAAATAAAAGCATCTTCAACTGATGTTATACATACTTAAAAATAGCTAGCTGAAAAATTGATTTATTTAGATCAACTACTGTGAGTTCCAAATTTTAGCAGTGCTTTTCAACATAAACTCACTTAAATTTTACCTCAGTGTCAATGTAAGTAGCAAACAAAACAAATAAAATGATAAGAAGCAATAGTTTCTCCAGTTTAGTGATAATTGTTTCATTTCTTTTATTCTTAAGAGATTATCAAAGTTGAACTGACCTCACAAAACAGAAATGAGAACAAATAGGATTTCAGTTTTTTAGGTTAAAACACATATACACAAACCAAAAAAGTGGATATTATGATAGTAAAGTTCAAAGGCCAAGCATTCTTATTTTTAAATGTACTATAGTTAAAACATTTTTTACTTGACTTTATTTTCAATGAGTGACTTATCTATTTTCTGCATTTTATCTTATAACATCAGCGATGGTCTGATATTCAGGCAATGAAATGAAAACATAAATCAGAAGTGTGAGAGGAAAAAGTAAAGTACTAGCTTCCCAATTTACATAGAAAGAGCATTGTAGTTCTACATTTAACAGGAAATTTTTCCAAAGCACAGCCATTAGCTATGAAAAGAAAGCTCTCCCATGTTCAATAAACTCATGTGAGAAACATCAGAAATGTATTCATGGATCAAGAAGTCCAACTTGGTCTATTACAATATAATAGTCATTATTATAACAACAAATTACTAGTGACCAACGGCAATGTTTTCTATGTACATTATTCTATTTAATCACTCTAACAACCATATATAATACTTTGGCCACCTGATGCGAAGAACTGACTCATTTGAAAAGACCCTGATGCTGGGAAAGATTGAAGGCGGGAAGAGAAGGGGACTACATAGGATGAGATGGTTGGATGGCATCACCGACTCAATGGACATGAGTTTGAGTAAACTCTGGGAGTTGGTGATAGACAGGGAGGCCTGGAGTCCATGGAGCTGCAAAGAGTCGGACACGACTGAGCGACTGAACTGAACTGAACAACCATAGGAGAAAGGTATTATTATCATGACTCTGAAGAAATTGAGATTTAGAGAAGCCAAAAACATTTGCTCTTGGTTCCATAACAGCTAAGATTAAAATTCAGATTTCCTGGCTTCCAATGATATGTTCTCAATTAAACTCTTGTGGGACATCCCTGTGGTCCAGTGGCTGAGACTCCGAGCTCCCAGTGAAGCGAGCCAGGGAACTAGATCCCACATACCGAAAATAAAGATCCCATATGTGCTGCAACTAAAACCCAAAACAGCCAAATAAATAAATAATTAAAAAAAAAAAAAACCCTCTTGCTAGAGCAACAATAACTAACCTCTGCAAGAGCAATAGACAACAGATTATGTAAGAATTTAGGATACATTATGCTAATACCAAGCCTGGAGGCATCATGGCCAGCTGCTGCTGCTAGGTCACTTCAGTCGCGTCGGACTCTGTGTGACACCATAGACGGCAGCCCACCAGGTTCCCCTGTCCCTGGGATTCTCCAGGCAAGAACACTGGAGTGGGTTGCCATTGTCCTCTCCTATCATGGCCAGCTAGTCAATGTATAATCTTCCAACTAAAGAGGAAAAATGTTACAGAACCAAAAAAGAAGATAAATTAACTCAAATAATTCTACATGAATATTCTTCATTTATGCAGATATATATTTATTTAATTGGAACGTATTCCACTAACAGAAATAGTCCACCCATTTCTTGTTGACCCACTCAGGGAATATAAATATTATAACTCTTTTCTCACTAACTGATAGACTTACTGCAGAAAACTTATAACGGGAAATTTGTTACAGGAAGTCAAAATTTCCCATTAACTTACACTTTCCAAGAAGCAAGAAATAATCAGTTTCAAGGAAAATTAATGCTTTTTCTAAAGTCTCTACTAAATTCTAATAAAGAAGACATGAAGAAATGTCCATCACAAACAGGAAAATGCCCAGAACCACCACCAGTTAAAACTTCTCATGTGCCATTTCCTTGCAAACAAATTTCTGAAACAGAATTGGAACGTGCTACACCTGTTTGAACCTACGGAAGCATTTCACAACTAGAAATCTGAAATCAGTAATCAATTATTACATTATTTAGTCAGCAAAGGGTTTTCCCTTTTAAAGCCTTTTCTCATACATTACCTCATTTCATCATTGGGTGACATAGGTTGGTGACTTCCTGTAGAATCTGTCAGAGTGTCTTAACACTTAATAAATAACTTTTATTTACTGAGCACTCAATAAATAGTCAGTAACTAGTCTGAGAAAGGTATAATCAAAATGAGTGAATGAATGAATGAATAAACCAAAGAAGAAGTGATTACACCATCATCAAAAAGAATGAGTCAAACTTTAGTATATGGTATAGAGAACACCATGAGTTTGTCAAAACCTACAGAATGTACAACACAGAGTGACACATGATGTAAACTATAAACTTCAGATAATTACTATGATTAAATTATATATTAAATGGTTCACCAATTATGACCAATGTACATTAATGATAAGGAAAATCCTGTGGGGGTAGGGAAGGGGCATAACTTTCTGCTTAAATTTTCTGTAAACCTAAAACTGCTTCAAAAAGAAAGTATATTTCACAAAAAATGAACACTTCATGTTCAAATTATAAAATGCCAGACTGATCTGAAAGCTAATTTCTAGTATTATTATTGCTATTATTTTAAAAACAGAAAAAAAAAGATGTGTCACTAATACTTCCCATGAAAGTTTACAGTCATCAAAAGAAAGACTGCCAAGAAATAAACAATGAACACCATATGTATTATTTATTATTTTGATTTTGAAAATGTAGCACTCCAAAAGCACCTCTAGCAACATGTATAAAAATGTGTCAATCTACACATTAAAATGAAAACCCTTCAAAAGAACCCAAATACAGACTAATAAAGCTGAGATAAATATGAAATTCAACTATATTCAATGCAAACACAAGTCTCAAATCGCTGGAAAAGTTAAACCACCCAGAGGCAGGCTTGCTCAAAAGCCCTGACATCTCATGATGTGAGCTAGAGTCCTGGTAGGTCAGAAGGGAATAATATATTTTATCTGAGGGCTGAACATATTTCTAGGCCACAATATCCCAGGTTGGGAAATGATGACTAGCCCAAACAACTGTGAGACCTGTGAGTTAAGTAGTACTCACAGTGACTGAGATGTTTATTAAGTTATGTAAACTGTGAAAAACAATTTCTTTTATTTCCCTATGTTAACAAGCACGTAAATGTGTTTGATGAATGATTTTCATAATAGTGCCATAGACAGAATATCACCACAGAAACCACATTCTGGGAAAAAAACCCTCAAATGCTTGGGTTACTTGCCAAGTCTCATAAAGTTTTTGACAAGAAAGAATCGTGCACTATAGTACACTAACTTTTATTAGATCAAGCAAATAACTATATTCCCATGTATAATGAGGACAAAGTACATCTGTACTGACATCAATAACAACAAAGTCTCTACAACATAACATGGCTGTCAGGGACTCAAGCAAAGTTCACCATTTTCCAGGAAACTGTGTGTCTGGGAAAGAAAGCAAAAGTAGTGTCTCTGGTTTTGATTTATTTTCAGGGTGAGATTTTCAGACCTTGATCTTTAAGGTTCCATTCAGTTGAATATACTTTGGTTTGATGACATAGATTGACCCACTTGAGTCTTAGGAAACTTGAACATCTACTTGAATGTGTATATTACTCCGCCATCATAAGACTTCCAAGCCAATACATCTACAGTGACAGGGAACTCCTCCCAGAGAGCAGGAGAAGCTGGCTCAGCTTCAAGCACAAATAGAAAAGATATAAGTGGATTGAAATCCTGCCAAAAGACTATTACAGATGGAGACTCAGGAAGGGGAATATGAAAACAACAAAGCTTAACTCCATTTGAATGGAAGCCAGGGATAATGAATAGCACTACTTGTATAATTTCTCTTGATTGTATAACACAATTATTATATTCTCCCCTGTGTCCATGTAGTAACTAAAGTAAAGCTTTTCTATCTAAAAGAGAAATTTTGGTTTGAATGGTTCAAACAATTTTCCACAAAGACAAACAAAAAAACTTCTTTCTAAAAAACTGCAATGCAAAATTAAAATGAAAATGTAAACCACGGGGGAAGAAAAACTGCAAATGGTGACAAAGGTAACAAAGGGTTAATCTAAACATTCAATAGGATCTTTAAATAAGAAAACTACTATTTCAATAATATAAAATTGAGTAAAATATATGTACAAATAATGGCAAAGAAACACAAATGGTCAATATGTAATTTTTTAAGATTTTTTTATGTGGACCATTTATTAAAGTCTTTATAGAATTTTTTATAATACTGTTTCAGTTTTATGCTTTCATTTTTTGGCCAAGAGGCACATGGGAGCTTTGCTCTCTGACTAGGGATCAAGCCCAAACCCTCTGCACTAGAAGGAGAAGTCTTAACTACTGGCCTTCCAGGGAAGTCCTGGTCAACATAAATTAAAACTACTAAACATAATTCATAAGAAAATAAAACAAAAACAATGAAAGTTTTTCATTCGTCAATGGCAAATTATTTCTTAATTATGATACTCAATGTTGGTGATGATTATAAATGATTGCCACTCATTTACAGCTGGTAGGAATGTAAATTTGAGCAGCCTTTATAGAAACAATTTAGCAACCCATAAAAACTTCATTAAAATTGTTTATTTGCAATCTATTAGTTTATATTCTCAAAAGATATTAAGTTCAAAAAGCAGAGCACAGCATATACTATCTATATATATGTTATTATAAATAATACATATAACATTTAAATATATATTAAAAATAATATATATATTATTTTTTAAAAAAGAAAAAACACAGGTTGAAAGAAAAAAAAATAAAGAGAAACTAACATAGAAAGAAGAAGAGAAGAGCTAATACCTATCTTACTCAAACTCTTTCAGAAAATTGCAGAAGAAGGCAAGCTTCCAAACTCATTCTATGAGGCCACCATCACCCTAATACCAAAACCAGACAAGGATGCCACAAAAAAAGAAAACTACAGGCCAATATCACTGATGAACACAGATGCAAAAATCCTTAACAAAATTCTAGCAAACAGAATCCAACAACATATTAAAAAGATCATACATCATGACCAAGTGGGCTTTATCCCAGGAATGCAAGGATTCTTTATTTTTATTCTTTTATTTATTTATTTTTTTTATACTGTAGTGGTTTTAGTCATAGATTGACATGAATCAGCCATGGATTTACATGTATTCCCCATCCCGATCCCCCCTCCCACCTCCCTCTCTACCCGATCCCTCTGGGTCTTCCCAGTGCACCAGGCGCAAGCACTTGTCTCATGCAAGGATTCTTTAATATCTGCAAATCAATCAACGTAATACACCACATTAACAAATTGAAAGATAAAAACCATATGATTGTCTCAATAGATGCAGAAAAAGCCTTTGAAAAAATTCAACATCCATTTATAATTAAAACTCTCCAGAAAGCAGGAATCAAAGGAACATACCTCAACATAATAAAAGCTATATATGACAAACCCACAGCAAACATTATCTTCAATGGTGAAAAATTGAAAGCATTTCCCTTAAAGTCAGGAACAAGACAAGGGTGTCCACTCTTACCACTACTATTCAACATAGTCTTGGAAGTGTTGGCCACAGCAATCAGAGCAGAAAAAGAAATAAAAGGAATCCAGATAGGAAAAGAAGAAGTAAAACTCTCACTGTTTGGAGATGACATGATCCTCTACATAGAAAACCCTAAAGACTCTACCAGAAAATTACTACAGCTAATCAATGAATACAGTAATGTTGCAGGATATAAAATTAACACACAGAAATCCCTTGCATTCCTATACACTAACAATGAGAAAATGGAAAGAGAAATTAAGGAAACAATATCATTCACCATTGCAACAAAAAGAATAAAATACTTAGGAGTATATCTACCTAAAGAAATGAAAGACCTATATATAGAAAACTATAAAACACTGATGAAAGAAATCAAAGATGACACAAATAGATGGAGAAGTATACCATGTTCATGGATTGGAAGACTCAATATTGTGAAAATGGCTATACTACCCAAAGCAATCTATAGATTCAATGCAATCCCTATCAAGCTACCAACGGTATTTTTCACAGAACTAGAACAAATAATTTCACAATTTGTATGGAAATACAAAAAACCTTGAATAGCCAAAGCAATCTTGAGAAAGAGGAATGGAACTGGAGGAATCAACCTGCCTGACCTCAGGCTCTACTACAAAGCCACAGTCATCAAGACAGTATGGTACTGGCACAAAGACAGAAATATAGATCAATGGAACAAAATAGAAAGCCCAGAGATAAATCCACATACCTATGGAGTGTTGGACTATAAAGAAAGCTGAACACCAAAGAATTGATGCTTTTGAACTGTGGTGTTGGAGAAGACTCTTGAGAGTCCCTTAGACTGCAAGGAGATCCAACCTGTCAATCCTAGAGGAAATCAGTCCTGAATATTCATTGGAAGGACTGAAGTTGATGCTGAAGTTGAAACTCTAATACTTTGGCCACTTGATGTGAAGAACCGACTCATTGGAAAAGACCCTGATGCTGGGAAACATTGAAAGCGGGAGCAGAAGGGGATGACAGAGGATGAGATGGTTGGATGTTATCACCGACGTGACAGACATGAGTTTCAGTAGGCTCCGGGAGTTGGTGATGGATCAGGAAGCCTGGCATGCTGCAGTACATGGGTCCCAAAGATCAGACACCACTAAGCAACTGAACTGATACTTTCTAAATGGTATATATGAACTCACATACCAGAAATGGACATGAAAGGATACATGACAACAGTCCCCAAGTGTTACCTTTTGGGAAAGAGACATTATATTGTAGCAACTACAGTGTCAAGACAAATAGGCCAAATTACAAGTATTAGCAAGAGGAAAACATATGTCAAGTAGAAGGGAATATATACATGCCTGAGATCTAAGTAGCAGAACGCTTTTCTATTAGCTATATTGGAGTAAAGTACACAAAAGATGGAAGGAGGTCATCTATCCCCCAGCTAAATCAAAAAGTTATTTCAACACAAATTTTCATTTATCTCAATGTTTAATTACATAGTTCAATTGGAATGGATTAAACGGTTGAAATTTGGATCTACATTTAAAAACTTTGTGACTTCAAGCTAGATGCTAACTATAAATTTCTGTTTCTTCCACTATAATTTTGAGATTAAAAAATAGTTCCTTTAACCCACAAGGGATCGGTTAGCATTAAATGAATAGTCTTAGATAAACTCATCTAGCACATAATGTGGTGGTGGTGGTGTTGTCTCTAAGTCCCTTTTGACTTTTGCCACCTCATGGATTATAGCTTGCAGGCTCCTCTGTCCATGGCATTCTCCAGGCAAGAATACTGGAGTGGGTAGCCATTTCCTTATCCAGCCATCTTCCCGACCCCGGACTCAAACCCACATCTCTTGCACTGCCGTTGGATTATTTACCACTAAGCCACCAGGGATGCACATAATGTAGCATAATGTAAATGTTCAACACTCAGCAAGGACCTTCTACTATTTTGATGACTGTCTATCTACTGCACATCCCTAAGTTAATATCCCTAATGTTAAGTATGCTCCTATAGAATAAAGAAGAGTCATACAAAGTATTAGTCTGATATGTGACCCACTTTTTGTCAGTCAACTCTCCTCAAAAGTGTCCTGACGGTTAAGAGAAAAAATGAGAAAAAAAAATGCTTTTTGACTTGTTCAAAGTTGTAACAGATAGAATTATGATAATTTATAAATTTGTGAGTATTCCTATTTTATCACCAACTGTATAAACAACCTGTTCTAGTCATACCCAATGAGTGCATATAAAAATGTGAATTATTATCATGGGCAAACATGAGACCATTGAACATGGTAGGAAGAGAGTCACTCAATTGTGTCTGATTCTTTGTGACCCCAGAGAAGCCCACCAGGCTTCTCTGTCCATGGAATTCTCTAGGCAAGAATACTGGACTGGGTTGCCATTTCCTCCTCCTGGGGATCTTCCAGACCTGGGGACTGAACCAGGTCTCCCACATTGCAGGCAGACTCTTTACCAACTGAGCCACCAGGGAAGCCCATTTAGCAGAAAAAGAAAGCCTGTTTTCTGCTAAATGGCACATAGCACTATGATCCTATATACAAATAATCTGTTTCTTAGAAGATATCTATAAAATTAATGGACAGATTAGTTTAGCCGTTTTTGTTCTGATTTCACACCTAAAAAATATTGACTTTTTGTCAAGAAAATTGTCCTGTAGATGTTTCTAAGATGTCTGTAAACAGAATTTGAAAAATGTTATTGAGGTCAGATATAAAATATCAACATTGTGTATTTTACTTAAAATATAGCCATATATTTAACTGAGCAAGCTCATGTTAAACTTTTTTGAAGGGGGTGGGAGTGGTGAAAATAATTCCTTAGAGTCTTTAACAGTTATCAAATGTAGTTTTAAATTCTCAGTGCTCTTATGCTAAGTTACAAAATTAAATTAAGAATAAAAACACTGCTTAAATTGAATGAAATGTCTTCTTTTCAGATGTGTATTATTCTCCTGTATTTTTTCCACTGGAGTTGTATCTGTTTTGGAATACTGTTCCTCTTACCACTTTTTTGGTTCCCCTTCCCATGAGCACCATAAACAACCTTAAAACAAGTTAATTATATTCTCTCCCTTAATTGCCCCTCAAAATTGATGACTTCTTTGCTAAAGACATCTTAGAGCCCCCAAAGAACTGAATCCAAGACTTTCAACCCTCTGGCTAGAGGCATATTTTCTGGAATATAATGTGCCCAGATTACCTTATTTAAAATATCAAAGTGATAATATCTAGTGCATCTCTATCAGACTACTAATTAATTGGTTCTATGAAGAATAGCTACTGTTTCCCACCTTGTGTATTGGAGACATTGAAGAAAATAGGTCTATTTCATATGATCATACTACTTTATGATATGCAATTCATTTTTTTTTTTGCTCGAGAAATTGAGACTATGCAGAATCAAAAAGTTAAAATACTATTTTAAAATTATTTATACAGCATAACTCTTGAATTTCTCTTCATTAACTTGGTGTAAAAATCATTCCCAATAATGAAAGAGTCCCATAGATCAAGACTACTTATATGAATGTATTCATATTTCATGCTAATTAGCCCCTGTACACGTAATCTCTTTCTCTGGTGTGTCCAGTACATGTGTCTCTGTCCTAGATTGCTCATTAAATCTGCTATAGTTCATTTGAGCACTGCATCACTGTGACTGGGTTAGACAAGAACTACGATTCCTTCCTCTTGTGTATTTCTTACAAAATCTTACAAGCAGTGCTCTCTGGTAGTGTTGTAGAAATAATGCATACAGTATCTGATATGTTCTCTAAGTGTACAAACATGGTTATCACAAAGGTTATTACAAAGGAAGGCTACCCTCAATGCCTCCATTGTGCATGCAGGTAATATGCCCGGTATCTGACAAGGTTTGAGAAGTAACAATCCTTATTCTTTTTAATGGGGACCTCTGAGACCAACAATGCCTAGAAAAATACCAGGCTCACTGTTACACAGAGACTTTTCCTAGACTACTGGTTATCCAGGCCATACACCCAAACATACATACACTTTTAAAAAATTAGGTAGTATAGAGTATTCAGTAGTTACAATGGAAATATATTCCTGCCTGAACTATAATGTTCTAAATCCAGTTCTTTAGAGGTGACAGAAGGAGGTTATGTTAAAATAACACAGTGGTGCAGGAATCTCAAGTATGGATTAATTTTTAAATCGTTACATGGCGGTAGTTTGATTTCTATCTTTTTTGTAGTCGTACGCTATGAAAGAACACTGCTGGAGGATGAAGTTTTTGACTTTTCTTTAAGATTCATCAGTTCTCTACAATCCCAAGGCAAGATATTTTGCAGACTTGACAATTCTGCATTGATTTTCACTTTCCTATTATTTTAAACCTTAGGCTAACAACATTAAAAAAAAAAAAGATCTGTGCCGTATATACAATACAGATTGTTTTAAAGACCAATCTACATCGTGTATGTGTTTCTACTCAATATATTTGAAACTGTTAATTATCTACAAGTCAATAATGCAAGTAGACTGCAATGCTTATTGGAATAACTATATTTTTTTTCACTGACTTTTAAAAATCTAATTTCTAAATACAAACAATTCTGACCAAATGCTATCTGGCAATATCTGTACCCTTTTATTTTTCATTTCTAGCAGTAATAAAAGTATTTGCCTTTAAGTTCAAATCACAAAACATATCACAATCTAAGAAACATATACACTAAAAAAAATGCTTACTGCATAAAAAGAAATGAAATTGATAATTTTACAGATTTGTATAATTTAAATTCAAAATTCCTGCTAAATTATCAATAACCTTCAAAAGAAAGTTTTAAGAAGTTGACTTAAGACATTCCCATCTGAGAGAGAGTTCTGGCTGGTAGAGCAGATGTCTTCATGCAAATTTCAACTTATATATAAATAAAAGGAGTTGTAATCAAAAGAGCAAGTTAAATCACTTTGGCTCTTTGAATCTAAGTATATTTTCTTTTGGGGGCCCTTGTGTTTAATACCTATTACTAACTTCATAATCATCAAGATATGGATTTACACAACATTTATATATTTTTTAAGGGTTTGACAAGTTACCTTGAGCAATCAAATCTTTAAAAAACTACCCTTATGTATCACAAAATATCTGACCCTGAGGGAATCTGCTAATCCTTGTGACAGTGACTTTTGTTTTCCAGCTCTTCTCTTTCAAAAATCTTTGAAGAAAGTATGTGTTTACTTATGTTGTTATACTAAGATAGCCTCTATTACTTTATTTTGCTTAAATACAGATGCTTTAAATAATTCAGAGTTCTCTATTTAGTTAAAAGTAAGTTATGGTACATCGGAGATCATTTTAAAAAGAAGAAGAAGAATTAAAAAAAAAAAAACAGAAAGAGAGGGAAAAAACCTCAAGGACAGCAACAGAGGAACTAATGGAGATGACCTTTCAAAAAGACATTTACTAGCACACTAAATGTAACTGACTCAGTTTATTAAATCTGGAATCTTTCTGCTCTCCAATGCTATTATCTTACTTTGGAAAATAAGCACATTTTGAATGTGAAGATTATAAATATTAATATCTAACATTCCCAACTGGCTTTCACTGTTTTCTGATTTGACTCCTAAAAAAATCTCACATATTCATTTCTTGACACAGAATGGGTATCTGATCTAGAGGCATCTATGCAAACCTAACTATATATGAAGATCAAATAGTCAACAAATATTTTAATAGCATATTAGAAATGATCTCTTATAGTAGAAAAAGAAAAAAGTCTTTGTGGATGGGGGCAATGGATTTGAGACTTTTAGAATACAGAACCTTTGGGGAGAATACCATACAATGGTTTACAGGTGTTCCCTAAGAGCCCCATGGTGTCTTATTACACGGTATTGCAGTCTTTCCAACAGAGAAGCCCTTCGGTAAATGGTTGTGTGAGATATACAATTAATCATCACAACAGAGATGCCACCAAGGGAAAATAAATTATTTTGACCAAAAATAGGTATACTGAAATATTTGAGAAAAATATGAAATAGCCAAAGTAGTTAGTCATACCAGTCACTCTCTCTTAAAGAAAGGAGTTCCATCCCGTTAGGCAAAATTTAAAGGGTACAAGTGTTTATAATGTATACTTAATAAGATGCTCTAGGAAACATTATATAAGTCTTTGTGTAATTGGGGTAATTGCTTAAAAATCTTTTTTTACACTAAAATTTGTGAACTTGAGTGTTTTTCAAAGTGGAATAAAATAGGAGATAAAAGAAGGTAAGAGTGAGAGAAATGCCATACCAGATCCCAAGAGCTTAAAAATTAGAGAAACAGACTGGTAAAAATCCTACACGTAATAGCTACTATTAGCTATCAACTGTCATAAAACTGAGAATAGTTCAAAGATTTGGGCACTAAGTTGCCCAACCGTCACTTAAAATCCCAATCAAGATGACAGGGATAACCTTATGAAACAGAACTATAATTTAGTAAATTGACTAATTTAATAGCCCTTATCATGCTTAAGGAATTAAATTTTATACTTTCCACATCTACAGAATTTGTACCAGCCTTTATTCCCAATACTTTCGTTTGGACTTGTACAGTGTCTTGCTTAGATTTCTATTTCAATAAGCTCCAGACCAGTCACTCCTCCTCAAATTCAAATGTCCCCTCCATACCTGCAACCATATCCCGATCATCTCTCATACCATAATCAGAGTGATCTAATGTTTTAATGTGAAAATGTCAATTCTTTGCTTAAAATTCCTATTCCATGTTGCTGCTGCTGCTGCTAAGTCGCTTCAGTCGTGTCCGAAACTGTGAGACCCCATAGACGGCAGCCCACCAGGCTCCTCTGTCACTGGGATTCTCCAGGCAAGAACACTGGAGTGGGTTGCCATTTCCTTCTACAATGCATGCATGCAAGCCAAGTCGCTTCAGTTATGTCTGACTCTGTGCAACCCCATGGACAGCAGCCCACCAGGCTCCTCCATCCACAGGAGTCTCCAGGCAAGAATACTGGAGTGGTTTGCCATTTTACCTTTATGTGGAAAAAAAAAAAAAAATCCAAACTAAATACTACAAAATAGGCCATGAAAGACTTGATCCCTTCTTGCTTCTATATACTTAGTTCTTACCACTTTCCCAAGAACTATACTACCCACTCACTGTACGGAACAACTTGCAGTTTCCTGAATACACTCTAGCTTCTCATACCTTAACACAGGCTTCAATTTGTACTTCCACTTTGTCTAGAATTCCTTGCTATTGCAATCTCTTTTTTCCATTGACTAATCCTTATTAAGATTTTGAAACTCAGACCTGGCATCAATATTCACTGTGAGTTCTTGCTTACTTTCCTTCATCTGAATTCAGTGGTCCTCCAGTACTCTAGCACCCTACTTATTTCCTGTCTGGTACTTATCACCTGTTATGATAATGTTTGATGCCTTTGAATTGTGCTGCCAGAGAAGACTCTTTAGCATCTCCTGAACTTCAAGGATCAAACCACTCAATCCTAAAGAAATCAGCTCTGAATATTCATTGGAAGGACTGGTACTGAAGCTGAAGTTCCAATACTTTAGTCACCTGATACAAAGAGCCAACTCATTGGAAAAGACCCTGATGCTGGGAAAGATTGAAGGCCAAGGGAAAAGGGGATGGCAGAGGAGAGATAGTTAGACAGCATCACTGCCTCAATGGACATGAATCTGAGCAAACTCCAGGAGATGGTGAAGGACAAGGAAGCCTGGCATGCTGCAGTCCATGGGGTTGCAAAGAGTTAGACATGACTTACCGACTGAACAACAACAACATAATAATGATCTATTTGACTGTATAATGTCCCCACTATACTTGAATTACTTGTAGACATAGAGTAGTATTTCTGTCTCCCTAGCATTTAGCACAGTGCCTAGAAAAAAGGGGACACTTAATAAATGTGTATTGACTGAAGAAAATAAAAAGGCACAACTAGCATTTGCAGTTAAACTGCTACTAATAAGATTGGATGCAGGTAGGCAACACTCATAACAAATGATGCTGGAAAAAAAGACAGGAATACATTATAAGGTTTATTGAATTATGGGATTTTTTTTATCATAATTTATCTAACTTTCTGTATAGTGTTATCAGACTTTTGGCTTTCTTCTCTCCTTTAGATTCTAATGAAAGTATCATAAGGTCATTCCTTGAAATTCTATCATTTAGCATGCTGGTGAAAACGACTTATGAAATAGGTCTCCTGTGGGGCTCCAGAATGCATGTACCCCTACAAAGCATGATTCCAGCTTACACACTAGAGCTGAGAAATACCTCAAAGGATATTTAATCAGAGGGCCTTCGGAGAACAAGTCACAATGGATGTATAAAGGGGAGAAGAAGTAACACCTCTGAGCTGAACCAATACCTTAAAGTCCTCAGTAAAGCAACTAGTTAAAATAGATAATAAAAATCAATGCTCAAAAATATAGCAGAAAAGGCAAGAGGTCTCTAAATGAATTTCTTGAATTAAAATTGTGTCTCTACTCACTAAAATTTAAGCCATGAGTTAATTTACAGTCAGCATCTATGTCATCATGGATCAAACAACACTTCACTAACATTCTAAAGGGGTTAATATAATTTTGCCTTCAAAAATGAAGTCAGTGATACTATTTATATACTACATCCAACTCAGGTGTAGCAAAATTGAATAAGGTGCAAACACAGAAAGAAAACTTGAGGAGAAACACCAAAGCCATTCTGAAATAAAACTGAATGTGAAAATGATTTCTTTATTCCTATGATTTGCATATTTCCCCTTGTTGCCAGTGATAATATATACCTTATGGGTATGCAAGGGACATATAGGTATAACACTATAACATTAAATTACAAATAAGTATAACAAACCATCAAAAATATTTGCTTCATGCTTTAGTACTTTCAATTAAAATGTTATTTTATATTGCTCTCATTTTGGCAGATATATTGCAATCACATCACCATCTGATTGGTGGGAGAAAAGGGGGGAATGGTGGCAATTATGATTTTTGCTAATATATAGCAAAACTTGACTTATCTTTTGGTTCTCTCTCAAGTATGCAATTAGTTCTCTATTAGTAATAATCTTGTTAACTCTGCCTTTAAAGAATTTCTCAAACACTTCTCTCCACTCCTTCTACCTCCTCTTTGACTCACTGTAAGCCTGAGTTATATTAATTGGTCAATCCAAAGGTGTTGAAACACTGTATTGAATTATTGGTTTGACTTCTCCATCTTTCTACCCCTCAGTCCATAGAACATAATTATGTAGGCAGGATTTTTGAATATTTTTCTAAGTAAAGAAAATAAGATTATATAAAATCATCAAAGATATGATAGTGGTAGGTGTTTGGTGTGATGGGGCCAGTGAATAATGTTAAGAAGAAACCAAAGAAAACAGTGGTCACACACTGGTGGGAAGAAAACCTGATCATCGTAAGAAAGCAGAAGGATAAGACAGTATGTATTAAAAAAAATTTAAAAAAAAAAAAGGAGAACTTACACATCCCAATTAAAAACTTACTACAAAGCTATAGTAATCAAGACAGTGTAGTACTGACATGAAGATCTAAATCAATGGAATTGAACTGGGGATCCAGAAATAACTCCTTATATTTATGGTCAATAGATTTTAGATAAGGGTGCCAAGAAACTAACAGAAAGGAATAGTCTCAACAAATTGTGTTGGAATAACTGGATCTCTACATGTAAAAAAATGCAGTTACCTACAGAATAAAACTCTTAGAAGGAAACATAAGTGCATATCTTTGTGACCTTAGATTACATGCTGCTTTTTTCTATATGACATCAAAAGCACAATCAAAAGAAGCAAATAAAACAGGCTTAATCAAAGTTTAAAACTTTTGTTTCAAAGGACTCTACCAGGAAAATTAACAAACAATCCACAGAAGATACTTCTAAAAATTCAACCATGAAAAGACAAATAACCCAACTAAAAATGGGGAAAGGATCTGAATAAATATTTGTTCAGAAGGTATATAAATAGCTAATAAACACATGAAAAGCTGTTCAACATCAGTAGCCACTGGGAAGTGCAAATCAAAACTATAGAAGTATAGCACCTCATACCCTTTAGGACTGCTCCAATTAAAAGACAAATAATAACAAATGTTGGAAAGGATATGGAGAAATTGGAATGCTCCTATATTATTGGTTGGAATGTGAAATAATATAGCTACTTTGAAAAAGAGTTTGGCAGTTACTCAAAATATTAAACAAAGAATCACCACATAGCCCAGTAATTACCATTCTGAGTATAGACTCCCCAAAATTGAAAACAGGCATTCAATCAAATATTTGTACATGATTATCAATAGCAACATTATTCACAATAGTGAAAAGATGGAAACAACCATTGTTTATCTAATGTCTATCACCGGATGAATAAATAATTTGGTATATCATACAATGGAATACTATTGTCATAAAAAGGAATGAAGTACTAATACATAATATGACATGGATGTATCTTGAAAATATATGCTAAGTGAAAGAAGTCAGACGCAAAAGGCCACAAGTTATACAATTCCATTTTTTTAAAATGTCCAGAATAGGTAAGTTCACAGAAATAGAAAGCAGATCAGTGCTTATAAGGGGTAGAGGATTAAGGATAGGAAATGAGGAGAGACTGCTAATGGACTTTTTTTTTCTAATGATGAAAATATTCTAAACTCAGACTGTGCTGATGGCTGCACAGTGCTGTGAATATACTGAGGCAACCGATTTGTTTTAAAAATCCAAAGGAAGAGAGAGTATAGAGAAGATCCTGTGAAGCATAATATAAAGATACAGAATGATAAGAAATAGCTAACAGAAAAGTTTGGGAGGTAGTAGCTAGAAGCCAGAGAGAGGGTAGTTTTAATAGATCAGCAATCATGGGCATTTCACTGCCAGGAGTCAAGGAAATTGCAGGGATGCACAACAGACACTGAATGTGGACATCACTAATGAAGATGATTAGTTATAAAAGGAATACAAAACATATCATTTAGATACTAGAACAACAAGCACACTGAAAATAATTCCAAGAACATTTTTCAAAGATATCCTATGGAATGTTTTGCCATCATTGCTTCTATAATGCAATTAATTTTCTAATACCTTAAGAAGATTAAAGTAATATTTATGCAAAGGACAAAGCTTACATATAACATTGCCCAGCTTTTGACATAATACAGCTTTTGAAATTCGAAACTACAGTTAAAACTTTCTCCATTCTTGTTCTGCATCAACCACTTTTTCCCCCCTCAAAATAAAGACCTGCATCTAATTGCATGAAAAATAAAACAGAAATGCAGGCAGAGTAGGTGTTGACAAGTGCTCCTGATTTTGGTAAGTGTTAGGGTCTTTTGGTGACATTGGAATGCTCCTCTTTATGTAGGTCCATTGTGTAGTGATGAATGAAATGGCTACTGATGCTCTCTAAATAAAAGACTCACTCTCCCTCAACAGAAGCAGGTGCTATGGAATCACTCCTGTTTGCACAGTGACTTTCCAGACAAAGCTTTCCACAAAAGAACATGCAAATAATTCCTGGGAGGCCTCCTCGGTGAATGTCTTAAGATAATAGCCCAGCTCCAGTAATGCCATATGTGTCATTCTTAAGGTCAGTTTGGAATGTTGCCTTTTTTAATAGCATTACTACAAGCATATTTATAAGGCATACACATCACACAGAATTTGACAATGGGGGTTATATTTCATTACTTGATGAATGCCTTAATATAAAACCTTTACTGCAAACAATCTTTTGATTGTTGATGCTTACACCTTTAACACAATTAAGTGCTGGCAAGAAATATCTTTATAGCACTTTCTCTATCACATGTCATATTTTAGACTAATCTATTACCTTAAAAAGTAACAGTTGCATACACTTTACTTACTTGACAAAAGGAAGAATTAGATTTGCATCTTGTAAAAATGTAAAGTGATATCATGATTCATGATAATTCAACAATCTGCACTAAAGGCTATGTTATTTCTAATTTACTTGTGCACATAATTTGCATATATGTTTGCATCTCCACACCTTCACCGTCCCAGGCAATTTTGTTAAAATAAATATTAGGATGAATAAAGGAACAGAGGAGACTTAGATTTCCACCTAGATTGTATCAATAGGTTTTCTTATCCAGTTGTTTGGGTACTTCTAAAAGCCCTTAGTACCAGGTGAGTCCAAAATAAAATACTGGATAAAATAGCAATGCTACTCTGAGAAGAAATATGAATAGAAGTACTTCCTAAAAAATAATGCTAGAATACTAGTATACTTTCTAGAAGCATTATCAACACTGTAACTGATATATTTAAAAAATCTCCACACAAGATATGCAAAGGAAACAGAAGCACTGTAAAGAAAAGCTTGGCAACATGTTGTTAAAAACCAATCTTCTAAATGTGAGAAAACAAAGCTATTTTGCTTATGATCCAATAATAAGAGAATAATCAGAAATTTCAAGAGGAGTTCTGATAATCTGAGTGAAAATGTATTTCTAAGCAGTTAGAGGACAGGAAGGTCTTCCCTAGTGGCTCAGTTGGTAAAGCATCTGCCTGCAACGCAGGAGACCCAGGTTCAATCCTTGGATCAGGAAGATCCCCTGGAGAAGGAAATGGCAACCCACTCCAGTGTTCTTGCCTGGAGAATTCCATGGACGGAGAAGCCTGGTAGGCTACAGTCCATGGGGTCGCAAAGAGTCAGACTCAACTGAGCGACTTCACTTGCACTTTAGAGGACAGGAAGAAGGAAGAGTAACAGTTATTAACCTAAACATAGAACTGAAAGATCAAGAGAGCCACCTGCAGAAATATGAAAATTCCCCAGCCTCTCATAAGTATCATTTCCAGGAATGATACTCCCAGAGATCCTGATTAAGTTAGACTTGGTAAGGAAAGTACATCATGATATTAATATACTTAATTAATATACCAGATATACTATACAAGTAAATTCATGTTTTAAGTTCCATGATGCTTTCAATATGAATCCTTTCTAAAAATGATTTTATATTAATGCATTCAACCATCACGTGCAATATATTTACTGAGCACTTACTACATTGGTTACTTCTTATTCCCTAACCAAATGGCAGCTGGACATGTATTATAAATGATATTTTCCTATCTACATTACCGTATTAGTCCCCATAAGAAGAATCTTCAACTTTTGAGGATGCAATAAAAAAATACAATGTTATCATATGTCTTTTTAAAGTGAAGTTTCCATTTTCAAGTTTGGATTACAATAATTCTCAAATGCTTTTATTTCCTCTATCCTTAGTCGGATATCACAATATTTCCATGGCCTGTATCAAACTTGCCCTTAAATAAATGTACCCCAGTTAACATATAAAATTGTCAGGCAAAAGCACAGTCTATCATGAACCGTGGATCTGTCTGAAGTATTAAGAAGTAATACTGTGCTTGGCATTGGCACCTAAGTCTCTGCTGGATCCTATCAAACATTCAGTCAAGAGAAAAGGCTATTTCCCACCTTCACTTTTCACAATGGAGAAAAACCTCCTTCACCTGAGACAGGAGAAAGTTGACTGAAATGGTTTATCACTTATAAAAATTGCCACAGGATTTCTAGACTGTTGAAGATGGAATACTGGTTTAGAGATTACTGTATTCTTAAAAGACCTCTGAATAGGTAACTCTGAAGTCTAGAGCTAAATCTATTAATAGCACATAAAATCTAACATGATAGAATATCAAAACTGTTGCTACCACAAGCAAATGTCCCCGAGATACCCAGATGCCAGCTTTCTCAGAGGGAGTACCACAACCAATCTTCGATATTAGAAAAACATAGGGAACTGGGTCTAACCAACAGGAGCATTTTAAAGCAGTGGTCAGAGTAGATGAGCAGGCCCATTTTTAGTAGATTAGATCATTTCTACCTAGAGAAATAATTAAGCCAGATATCAAGAAATAATCAGCTCTTATCCAGAGAGTGATAAACCAGCTTTCATCCTGGTTAGTTGCTTTGTTTCCTTACCTCATCTCAGCAGATCAGACTCATGATAACTAAATGGAAACAAAAGCGCAAGTATTAAACCCTACTACTAAAACAAAATTCTGGCAAATTTACATTTGAACATAACCCCTCAAGCACTAACAGTGTTGATGAAGAGGGGACAGGTCTTCATTTAGGTAGAGGAATGAAAATGGTTAACAGACAGTTATTCATGCTTCCCTAGCCTACAGAGACCAAAGCATACCTTTCTCTGGTGTCTGAACAACCTAAACAAGCATCTCTTTCAAAGACACTTGCTCTGCAATATGCTTCCCTCATAGCTCAGTTGGTAAGGAATCTGCCTGCAATGCAGGAGACCTGGGTTTGATTCCTGGGTCCGGAATATCCCCTGGAGAAGGAAATGGCAACCCACTCCAGTATTCTTGCATGGAGAATTCCATGGACAGAGGAGCCTGGCAGGCTACAGTCCATGGGGTCGCAAAAGCTGGACACGACTTAGCATCTAGACCACCATCATGCACAGATATGAATACTACTCCTTGATGTTCCTTTGAAAGTTTCACAGATACTCAGGGATCCTACAAATCTCTGAAGTTCAAAGAGTTTGGAAACATTAACTGATAACATTAAAGGAAATATCACAAAGAAAATACAGATTTGTAGTAAAATCTATGCACAAAATAGAAACATCTTTTTCTATGTATGGATCACAACAAACTGGAAAATTCTGAAAGAGATGGGAATACCAGACTACCTTACCTGCCTCCTGAGAAATCTGTATGCAGGTCAAGAAGCAACAGGTAGAACCAGACATGGAACAATGAATGGACTGGTTCAAATGGGGAAAGGAGTAAGTCAGAGCTGTGTATTATCTCCCTGCTTATTTAATTTATATGCAGAGTACATCATGGAAATGTCAGGCTGGATGAAAAACAAACCGGAATCAAGATCACCGGGAAAAATATCAATAAATTCAGATATGTAGATGACACTACCCTTATGGCAGAAAGCAAAGAGGAACTAAAGAGCCTCTTGATGAAGGTGAAAAAGAAGACTGAAAAAGCTGGCTTAAAACTCAACATTCATGGTGTATATGTACCACAGCTTCCTTATCCATTCATCTGCTGATGGGCATCTAGGTTGCTTCCATGTCCTGGCTATTATAAACAGTGCTGCGATGAACATTGGGGTGCACGTGTCTCTTTCAGATCTGGTTTCCTCAGTGTGTATGCCCAGAAGTGGGATTGCTGGGTCATATGGCAGGTCTATTTCCAGTTTGAACCAGTCCTAATGAGATGGATGAAACTGGAGCCCCTTATACAGAGTGAAGTAAGCCTGAAAGATAAAGAACATTACAGCATACTAACACATATATATGGAATTTAGAAAGATGGTAACGATAACCCTATATGCAAAACAGAAAAAGAGACACAGAAATACAGAACAGACTTTTGAACTCTGTGGGAGAATGTGAGGGTGGGATATTTCAAAAGAACAGCATGTATACTATCTATG
>NC_057419.1:92945474-92971810 GCF_019320065.1 Cervus canadensis
CACATACTGAACCATCTTTTTTTTTGAAGGCAGTAAAAGTATTTATTTATTTATTTTTTCCTTTATTTTTATTAGTTGGAGGCTAATTACTTTACAATATTGTAGTGGTTTTTGCCATACATTGACATGAATCAGCCATGGATTTACATGTGTTCCCCATCTAGAACCACTCTCCCACCTCCCTCCCCATCCCATCCCTCTGGGTCATCCCAGTGCACCAGCCCTGAGCACTTGTCTCATGCATCCACCCTGGACTGGTGATCTGTTTCACACTTGATAATATACATGTTTCAATGCTATTCTCTCAGATCATTCCACCCTCGCCTTCTCCTATAGAGTCCAAAAGTCTGTTCTATACATCTGTGTATGAACCATTTTTAAATCTGAAACTTAAACATTACTGCACTTGGTTTGGGGGGAGGCACCAGGTGGATTGGTAAAGAGAGGCAAAGAGTTAAGCAAAAGGTTACTATCAAGGTCCTAACTTTTGTTTTGGGTGATGAGGTCAGAAGAACAGGGTATATTATCAAAAAGAGCTAATTAAAAAACGTAATAAATAGTGAGTCACCCACAAATCAACGATAAAGTGGGCTATGAACTAATGGGTTGTGATTAGCCCAATTCGGTGAACTTGAAGTCCAGAAAAAAAAAAAAGGAGGTATAAAATAGCACCAGCTGTAAAAAGCTAAATATATGATTTAGCAAGTAGGGCGCCAAATGAGTTGAAAACTTAGGTCTACCCAAAATCTTGCACACAAATGTTTATATCACAACTGTCCATAATTGCTGAAACATGGAAGAAACCAAGATGTCCTTCAATAGACAACTGTGGTACATCCATAGAAGGGAATATTATTCAGTGATAAAAAGAAATGAACTATCAGGCCATGAAAAAACATGGAACAACCTTAAATACCTATTACTTAGTAAAAAAGTCAAAATGAAAAGGTTAGGCAAAACAATCATGCATGCACACGGGCTCAGTCATGTCCGACTGTACAACCCCAAGGACTGTAGCCCACCAGGCTCCTCTGTCAATGGGATTTACCAGGCAAGAATACTGGAGTGGATTGCCATTTATTACTCTAGGGGATCTTCCCAACCCAAGGATCAAACTCAAGACTCCTGAGTCTCCTGAACTGGCAGGCAGATTCTTTACCACTGAGCCACCTTAGAAGCCCCAGGCAAAACAACAGAGACAGTAAAATGATCAGTGGGTCTCAGGGGTGTTCGCTTGGTGGCAAGGAGGAAAGGATAAATAGAGAACAGATGATTTTTAAGGCAGTGAAACCATTTTGTATAATAATATAATGACAGATACATGTCACTAAAAATTTGCCAAAACCCATATACTATATAATGGGAAAAGGAAATGACAACACACTCCAGTATTCTTGCCTGTAGAATGCCATGGACAGAGAAGCCTGGCATGCTACAGTCCATGGGGTCACAAAAACTTGGACATGACTGAGTAACTAACACACACATGTACACTATATAATACAGAGTGAACCCTAATGTAAAGTAAGGATTTTAGATAATATTTACCCAATAATTTAATAATATTGGTTCATTAATTGTAACAAACATACCATAATATGCAGCATGTTAATAAGAGGGGAGACTAGGAACATGGTGAAAGCATACATGAGAACTCTGCACTTTCCACTCAATTTTTTGTAAACCTAAACATGCTCTAAAAATAATCTGCTAATTAAAACAATAAAAACTAAAATATCAACAGCCACTTATGATTGCCTAATTAACCACATGGGTTTACAGCATATTATACACTAATTTCTATTAAAGCCAATGTATGGTAAGCATGATGCAAAAGTTTAATATAAAAAATATGTTGGTACCACATCTTCTTTACTTATTCACCTGTTAATGGACAGTTAGGTTGCTTCCATGCCATGGCTGTTGTAAACAGGGCTGGTATGAACACTGTGGTGCCTGTATCTTTTCCAATTAGAGTTTTTATCTGTTCCAGATATATGCCTGGGAGTGAGACTGCTGGATTATTAAGTTACTTTATTTTTAGTTTTTTAAGGAGCTTCCATAATGTTCACCATAGTGTTTGCACCAATTTACATCTATATTTTAAATGATTAATCAAAACTCTTATGATTAATCAAAACTAAAAACATATGAACATGATAAGGAAATCTTGGTATATTTATCCTCCCCTAGATCCGATCTTGTGTTAAGTACTAAATGAAGCATGTTCTAATAAATGGACCTAAAAAGTTCCTGCGACTGACCTTAGTTAACTCCAAGAAAAGTGTTCAAAGCAGAGTGAGTGAGTGAAAGTTGCTCAGTTGTGTCAGACTCTTTGTGACACCATGGACTATACAGTCCATGGAATTCTCCAGGCCAGAATACTGGAGTGGGTAGCCTTTCCCTTCTCCAGGGGATCTTCCCAACCCAGGGATCAAACCCAGGTCTCCCGCACTGCAGGCGGATTCTTTACCAGCTGAGCCACAAGGGATGTTCAAAGCAGAAGTGGTACTCAACTTTATATCCAGCTTCACACTGAGAATCAGCGACTTCCAGTTTTGCCAAAGACAACAATCAATCATATTTAACATTAACTAGTGAAAGTAGATCACCAACAGGTTTCTGCTAGAAACTGACACATTATCTCCTGCTTACTACACAACCCTGAAAACCTGTACTGTGAGCTAAGGCAACTACAGCCAAAGGAGATGGATGCAGTGATTTAAGGAATGCTACACATTAAGAAATTAACACAAATTCCATTGTGATGGATAGCTTGGAAACTATAGAAGCAGTGGCAACAGATAAATATATATTACCTAAGAACGGCGTGGCACCTTCTGAACAGCTTTTTTGGGGAAGAGACGGAAGCCATTTGTCAAAGGTATCCATGGCACCCCATTCTATAAATAGCAGCTCTAGCCTCAAAGTATTAAAAAAAATAATAATAAAGAACTTCTAAATCCTGATCTTTAAGAACAAAAAAGCTTAGAGAGAGCATAAACTTCATCAATATAACCAACTCTTTACTTTAAAAAGCAACCCAAAATATACAGCACATATATGGTTATAAAGAAAGCTGATCATTTTATCTGATTTTTTTCATAATGACATTCTGATGACACTAAAACGACAATTCCAAAATAAAAGGTCAAGAATGAGTTAATTTTAATACTACAAAATGTTTTCATATTCTGCCAAACTGTATAAATTCATAGGCTAAGTGAGATGTTCTCTAAGACAAATGAGAACAACTTAACCTTAAGAAAGGCCGAGCATCAATTTTTCATGAATTAGCCACTGGTGGGTTTGCATTTCATGAAAGGAAGGATTAAATGTGGATTTCACACTTGGTGAACTGCCCCACCTACTGATTCAAATGAAAACAGAAGAAATTCATCACAACATATTGACAGCTTGTGATTTGTTTCAAGATATACCTTTTTTTTTTTTTACCAGTATTCTAGTCTGACGATAACAGATTTCTACGATATTAAGTTAATAGTAGCTCCCAAAATAATCATTTTACATAGTTCCCAACATGATCATTTTACATAGTTCCAACAAAAAGGTTGAACAGCTTTTTAAGACATTCCTAGCAACAGAACTATTTAAATATAATTTGCTCAGAAATAAAGAATGCATACAAGAACTGATCAATATATAGTTTCAGTATATAAATCTGAAGTTAAAGCACTGCTGTTTATTTTCTCTTACACAGATCATCTGTTTCCAACTGCTAGATGAAGAGTCTTTTTTAAAAGAGTTTTTGAGGTAGTATTTGTTTCAACTGAGCAAGGCGTTTTACAAAGCCACCCTGTATAAAAAATGCCATGTTACCATGCACATAGACACATACTTGCTTGTGAGTCATACAGCATAGATAAATTTTTAAATTGAACAAAAAAAGCAAATTGGACATAAGGTAGCAGATTGGATGATGTCTGTTACTATATGAAGCTTGGAAGCATTTCCAGAAATCAGGTCATTTCAAAAACAAAGAGTGAATGCAGGTAGGAAAAACCTCACGGTAATTACTGAATTCAGTCTTTTTTTTTTTCCTGTGGATTCATGAAAAGCAAAATGAGACCTTCCCTAAAATGAAACACTAGAGAATTTATGGAGGGCAGAGCATTTACACAATAAAAATGCCATTATTAGAGTGCCATTTTAAAAATAATGTTAATTAAAAATGCTTATTAGTTCACATATAAAAGTTGGTATTCAAGAATACTTGAAGCTAAATATGATAAATTTTGTTCTCAAAGACACTATAGGACTTCCCTGGTGGTACAGTGGTTAAGAATCCAATTGCCAATGCAGGGGACACAGGTTCAATCCCTGGTCCACCCCTGGTCTGGGAAGATTCCACATGCCTCAGAGCAACTAAGTCCATCACAACTAGTGACCCCATGTGCCACAACTACTGAACCCTACATGTCTAGAGACTGTGTGCTCTGTAACAAGAGAACCCACAGCAATGAGATGAAGAGTGATGCCCACTCGACACAACTAGAGAAAACCTGCATGTAACAAAGGAAGAACCAGCACAACCATAAATAAATAAATAGACATATAAATAAAATTATAAAACAAGCAAAAAAGACACTACACATAGGGAAATTTCTTTTCTAGATAATTGTCATGTTATTTTTATTTTTTAGATAAGAGTGCTATTTTCACCCATTCTTCCTGAAATGTATTTCTAAATGTGAACACTATCCCATTGTTAAAGAGACTGAAATAGACATCTTATTTTAGGAATTTCCCTGGCAGTCCAGTGGTTAAGACATCGCACTTCCACTGCAAGGGGCATGGGTTTGATCCCTGTTCAGGGAGTAAGATCCCACATGCTGCGTGGCATGGCCAAAAATAAAAAAAAAAATCTCATTTTAAAAATAAAATCAACTACTTATAGGATAAGTTTCTTCAATATACAAAAAATCAAATCAAGTATAAAAGCGGGATATGTTACTCATACCTAGGCTTCAAGTCTATATAATAATAAATCAAAATAAAAAGAAGAAAATAATCACACACAACACTCATAACATTTACTATGGATCAGGTCACTATTCTAAACATTGCAATTCTTTAAACCTTTGCAAAAACATTATGAGATCATATCATCCCTCCTACTTCACAGATGAGGAAATAGAGATATAAGAGGTTAGGTAAGCTGCTGAAGGTCACTCATGTAGTAAGTGGCAAAGCAGGATGCAACCAGGACTTCCCTAGTGGCTCAGATGGTAAAGAATCCACCTGCAATGTGGGAGACCTGGGTCCGATCCCTGGGCCAGGAAGATCCCCAGGAGGAAGGCATGGCAACCCACTCCAGTATTCTTCCCTGGGAAATTCCATGGACAGAGGAGCCTGGCGGGCTACAGTCCATGGGGTCGCAAAGAGAAGGACACAACTAAGCGACTAAGTATGCACAGCACAGGATGCAACCAAGCATTCTGCCTCCAGGGTTCATTTCATAGAAGCACTGCATACCCTGGAGCTGCAGAATCTCTACAAACTGTGAGAAAGCTGATGGTATCTTGGAAGTAGTTCTGAACTGACAAATGTCTATAACTAGTTCTCAGAGGAGAAGCTGTGGAACTGGTCTGGTTCAAGATGTTGAAAAAGTAAACAGTTGGGATTTAATGACAATATTAGGAAAAAAACAAGATAAAAAGATGATGTTTCATGAGAGACAGTAGGAAATAAGTGTGGGGAGAATGAGATGCAAAGAAAAGTATACAGCAAAAGGAATAAGTCTGGGAATATGAACCAAAAAGAGAAAGGAATTTTATCAGAAGTCAAGAAAAAAACTGTATTCCATCTTAAAACTCTAAAAATCTGGTTTGCAGATGCACCATGTGACGGAAGCTGAATTCTTTTCCATTCTTTTTCTTTCTGATCTATCATCTAACCTTAACTGCTAGCACCATTCCAACATTTTTACCTCTTTTTCTTCCTTATCTGTTAACCATGGCTACTTCCCATGGTTCAATGCTGAATTTGTAGTTCCTCTCTTCAGGGGCAATCTTAAAAAGCTCACCTCTGCCAATAGATCCTTTGGCTCCATAGTCAATGCACACAGATACTTTAAGACATGGCTCTTTCTTGCAATATATACTCCAACTAGTACAGTTTCTCAGCTTTCATTACCTTCTCCCCTGTGTTGCTGAAACAGTCCCATCCCTCATGCCTCTGCCCAAATCTTCTCCTCCTCCAGTGTCCACATCCACCTGTCAGGTCAGTTTGGCTCTAATGTAAGCTGGGTACAACCGAACCTCCAAATTTTTTCCTTGAACGATTTCAAGAGTTCCCCTATCCTCATTTCAGTTGCCACCACTTTAAAATGCACTTCTCACTATTCCTCAACGTGCTAATCCAGTCAAACCAACTAAGTTGTACACTCCCATCCGATGTAATTTTTGCAAATTCCTTACTCTGTGCCTTCAAAAGTAAACATTTTAAAATGTCAAGACCTTGGGTATTTTGAGTAACTAACCTCACATATTTCTTTATGGAGATGTGGGACTGTAGAAAATTTCAGTCACTGAATGTCTACCCTGGCAAAAGAACAGTACAAGGTTTTAGTCTTCATCGCCATAGGGCAAAGTAGGTATTACTAAACAATTTTCTACCTAAAACTAAGAAGTGATGTTAAACCATTTGTCCAAGTTCACCCAGCAGAGTCCAAGTCCAAAGTTGATGGACTTTCTTTTCTTTTCTTTTACTCCTTCCATATTGGAACCCAACTGGAAGCCACAGCTACTCTTGCTATCCTTCTGAACTCAGTCAAGTCTCTTCCTTGTTGGTGTCGCTATTTGCCTGCCAATGATGGAGGCTTCTAACAGCCAGGCTAATTTGTGATGTTAAAAAAAAAAAAAAAGTGTTGTAGCCTTTAATTTCTTTAATGCCAGCACTTAGGCCCTGACTACTGAGGTATGGCAGGTGCACTGACAAAGGCACAGTGACAGCTGACAGCAAGAGAGAAAACAAAATACCTATAAAAAGCAGACATGAAAACTATTAAATGACAGCAGGCTGGGCCCATGAGTCTCTCCTGGAACTTGCTCTGTGCATTCCTCTCCAACTGAAAACTGACAGGGAGGAACAGAGCAGCTGTCCACCCCCTTTCCTCCATGACTATTTTCTGCTCAATGAACACATGAAAAAAAAAGAAGGTATCTCTCCAGCCCCTTCAGTTTTCTCTCTGTCTAGTCCACAACTGCCTCCTTTTCCTTGTAAAAATGCCCACATAACAGACCAAGGCAACACTCAGCTCTCAGAGACTCAACAAATTTCTGGGGCTTTCCTAAGGAGGCTTCTCAAAGCATCATCCTGTTCTTTCAAATCCCTTTTCTGCTGTGAACTCTGAACTCATTCTCCAAGGCCCAGGGTTACTTCTTCTCTGATGTTTTCCCTAAATGACCTGGTAATGTATTTAAGGAAATGCATGGCCACCCTGTGAAGCTGGTACTCCTATGAGTAAACTAGGATACCAGGTTTCCAAGGTCATGGATCTAGTAACTTCTGTCTAACTTCAAAGGCTATGTGCTCTCCAACTGCCACCTAAGTGCCTGACTATTAGTTCTTCTGATTGCTGAGCTATCCGCTTCAAACATCCATCTCCAAGAAACACTTTGCCAACTACAAGACTAGATAAAGAGCCAGCCTACTGTCTCATGAAATTCCCTTTTTTAGACAGGTCTGGCTGACTGAGATAACTGACCATTTGACCTCTTACCTTTCCCTTCCAGAGTTTTAATTCCCATTTTTGTGTTTTAAAATGTTAAAATGTGTTTATCATTCACTGAATGAATGAATGAATGAATACATCTGTAAAACTCTAGGTACCCACCTCCAATGCCACTAAAGATATAACCTCAAGTCTACACTCTATCAGTGACCTTCCTGTGTGGCCTCAGGCATGTCATGTCCCTCCAGGGCCTATGGGTCATAAACTTTTTTTTTTTCTTCAAAGTTTCCTAATGTTTGCTGCTAAGGTATATCTTACAATCTTAAGAACCTCAAGGGCCAGCCCGGCCATAGCATCTCTTCCACAGAGGAAATGTCTTCCAGGGGCTCACCTTGGGCCCAGGGGAGTTTCCCCATGCATTTCTAGCCAATAGCATCACCATCCATAGGCTAAGACTGGCACAGAACACCAACAACACATATTTCACAAAGGAATTCTATTGTTATTATTTGAAGACAGTAAATTCAAAAGTCACACAATGCTTTCTATTGCTTGCTACATTTATCTTACTAACTATTCATAACAGTCCTGTAAGGCAGTTATTATTAAACTCAATTGAAGGAGTCCTGAGCATCAAAAAAGCTACACAATTTGTTAAAAGTTATACAGGTATTCACAAAAATAGGGATTGAACCTATATCTTTTGCAGTAAATCTGATGTTTTCCATAAAATTAGAGAGCTGTCTCCAGAACCTTAAAAATAAGGTTCTCCAACATGGCATATATCATTTTACTCTATAATTATTTATGAGTTGAACTGCACAACTCCTTGAGTATGAAATCCTGAAGGAGAGACAATGTGTTGTATTAATATTTATACTTTCCATTTCCAATGTAATATATGAGATGGCTCATTGCATAGAAAGAATCTCAAGTCAGATGGACTGGGCTAAAACTCCAGTTCTGCAATTTTCAGGAGATTTTAGGGGACTTATTTAACTACCTGGAGCTTCACCCTTAAAAAAAAAAAACAGTCTCCATAATAGCATCAACTTTAGAGGGTTGTGAGGACTCAATAAGAGAATGTGATGTTCCTGGCACAGTGTCTAACATACAGAAAATTTTCAATAAATGTTAGCGGCTATTATTCTTGTTATTGTTGCGATCATTCATCTCAGGAACTACTTCTTTGAGCACTATGTCTGCCTTATAAAGCTTTTCGGGATGAGGCACAGTTTGGAATATCTTCCCATGCTCCTGCTGCATCTTAACCCAATACTATTACTAAACAAAATGGCTGGTGGTTATCTGGTTTATCTGGTTATCTGGTTTATCTATCTCCCACTCTACAAGAAGCACTCCTTCTGGATAGGAACCATCTTATTCAATCTTACCATCATCTAAGAGTATTTTGTGTGTGTAACTCGCTCAGTCATGTCTGATTCTGTGATCCTTTGCACTGTAGCCCACAAAGTTCCTCTGTCCATGGGGATTCTCCAGGCAAGAATACTACACTAGGTTGCCACACCCTCTTCCAGGGGATCTTCCCAACCCAGGGATCTAACCCAGGTCTCCCACATTGCAGGCAGATTCTTTACCCTCTGAGTCACCAGGGAAGCCCAACAGTGCTTTACATGCCTGCAAAAATCTATTTGCCTAGAATATCCTTTACTATCTTCTCTACCTGGAAAAGCCCTACTTATTCTTCAGAAACAATGATTACTTTTAATGTGAGTCCTTCTCAACTATCTCAGGACAAGTTTCTTCACACCTTGACTATAGTACTCGCCACACTATACTATAATATACTTTATTTATTCATCTACACACCTATCTCTCTAACTAGTCTGTGAACATTTTCATATCAAGAATTTCATTTTATTCCTTGGCTAGGCCCAGGCTAACTGGACTATAACATGACTGATATTTAAGAACCAGTTATTTTGAAGAATAACTGATGAACATATGAAGCAAGCAGGGACTAAATAATATACTTATTAAATGGAATTTCAAGTATTATGAAGTTATAGGCTCCAGATCACTATATATCAATTGCTGTACCAGCTATAATTATTGTAAAGAAGGGTATTTTGAGATGGCTGCATATCTTCATGGGTTATTTCACTTTGAAGGGATTACAGGAAAGTATATGTGTAGGTAGAGACTTGGAGGTAGGGCAAATAAGGTTTTGCTTCTTGTATTGGTTAGAAAGCTGAACTCGTTTGACAATTTTAGACTAATTATAAATAATATTCCATGGGGTAGATTTTTAAAAAGAGATAAAGAGTTAGATCATCTGCTCCTTGAGTACAGGTTGTGGTGTACATTTGTGTAGATAAAAGCAAAGAAAAGAGAGAAGTAAACATGAAAGGTGTGTGGTTTACATTCAAAAACTAGGATTGGAAAAATCTTTTGTAGTTCAGTCTCTCAGTCGTGTCCAATTCTTTGTGACCCCATGGATTGCAGCACACCAGGTTTCTCTGTCCTTCACTATCTCCTGGAGGTTGCTCAAACTCATGTCCATTGAGTCGATGATGCCATCCAACCATCTCATCCTCTGCCACCCCCTTCTCCTGTATATTTAAAATCTATAGGTCATCTTAAATTTGGACTACAAAGTTGCCTTGCTTTGATCTAAGACTGTTCAGCCTGACCATTTTCACAAGTGCTAGATTCATTTTAAAACAATGAAAATAGCATCCTATAATATCGCCCTTTGTGAAAATCACTGTCTGCTATTACCCATTTTCATTTCTTAGTGATTTAGCAGCAAATAAAATGAGAATTAGAAATGTTAAGAAAACTTAGAACATTGTTTGTACCTTCTCATAATTATATATTGAAAAGTGATCAGTCCAATACTGTGAGCTAAAACAATAAGGAAAAGAGGAGGATATTCAGATATTGCACTAATAATTAACAGTGAAAATCCTCTATGGAATCAGTATAGTCATGCTTTAGGAAAATGTTATCTGTTGGCTTTATTCACATTAGGACTTATGACAAACGTAAATGAAATTGCAGCTTTGCATTTGGATTTTTTGATTGTTCTTGCTACAGTCTGCACAGGGGTGTGCCACAGAACACTGAAGCATGTGTATGTAGATTCAATACAAGTTATTTTTTTTTCCATTGGAAAGTAAAGATAATGGATAAAACTTAATAAGGTACTCAAACTTAGATATATAAAAACATGCAACGCTTAAATACACAGAGTTAAGCCAATGTGCAAATGAACAGTTAAGACTATAGATACATGGATTAGATTTGACCTACTGAGTGACAACAGACTCTCAGGCAGTGAGACTAATACACATTCATGGATTAATGACTTGAATTATCAAGACAGTATTTGCTCATCAGCATTTCTTTTTACAGAAATGCTCATTCTACCAATGATTCTTTTTCTCTCTCTGATCTTGGGATGTTCATTCTGATTTTAAGAAAACATTAAAGTTTCATAAAATCTGGTACCAAATTTAGAAAACCAACATTCTTCTTAAATACTGGGCCAAAGAGGACTAACTTGGCTAGGAAGTTGGGGCAAGGGGAGTCAAGGCTATAGGTAAGATCTTCATTGTCTAACATTTCTAAGGCCTGCCTTCATCTTCAGGGTTAAAAATAAGGAATAGGAAAAAAAAAAAGTTCAACATTCATACACTCTATACTAATAAGGAATATATTTGGCTTGGGGTTTTAAATAGATCATAAGTCTCCCGAACTCCTGCATTTGCCTACTTTTCAATTATGTAGGTTAATTTAAAATAAATCTGTATACCTTGAGCATTTCCCCTTTGAGGAAGTTAGCATCAGGAAAAAGGTTGAACTAAACACTCAGTGGTGTTGTGAAGGGGATGATACAAATAGATGACCTGTTTCATACCCTCAGGAAACAAAAAACAGGTTGAGGACACCAAAGAGAATATTTAAAAGCAGCTCAAGAGCATTTAGAAAGCAAAATGCACACCTTAATAGAATGCATATTAAGAAAATGAAAGGCTCCATCCACACAGGCATACTTAGCTCCCCCTCAGTATTCTCAAAGCTGGAATCGGGAATAATTAGAAGTAAACAAGATTGGGAAGGAGGTAAGTGCTGTGATTAGTTGAGTCAGAGGCGCTGGGCATTTCATTTGGGGAAGTGTTTGTGATGGGGACATGAGCAGATCGTGTCACTTATATGCATAAGTGAGCACAACCAGACTGGCCTGCCTGAAGCAAGAGTCCAGTTCAAACACACTGAACACTGATTTTGAAAGCAGCAAACTGGTAGATACAGGGAACTGGTAGATAATAATGGCAGATGATAACAGGAACACAGAGGGATTATTCATCTTTATTGTATTAATCAATAGTGCTATAGGTTTTTCATTTAACACAGATACTATAATTTGCAAAACTAATAAAATAGGCATAGATTTTAAAATGTTTTCTAAAAACTCATGTTTATGGAAACCTGAACTTCTAAATTAGGAGGTGAAGGAGAAGAATCAATACCATTCAGCTAAAAGCTGCAAGACTGAATGAATCTTGAAACTTTTAGTAATCTGTCTACTGAAGAAGGAGAAATTTCCCATACCTCAGCTGTCAGACTACTTAAAAGGTGGACAACTTGGGGGAATTCCCCTGGCAGTTCACTGGTTAAGACTCCACACTTCCACGGCAAAGGGCATGGGTTCAATCCTTGACTAGGGAACTAGTATCCTGTGTGCCACGTGGTGTGGTCAACAAAAATTGAAAATTAAAAAATAAAAAAGCAAATATTTTGGAAATAAGGCATGCTACCTTTACTTTGAAAGTGGACAATTTGGAAGTGCTATATTGATATCAACTATTTTTTTCAAGTTGATGTCTTTGATCAAAGTCAATCCCTGAGGTTCCTTTTTATTGTAGAGGTTTCACCCAGTGGGTGGGGTTGGATGATTGGCTTGTCAAGGTTTAAAATCTTGAAAACAAAATGGAGTTACAGATAAATAGCCTGGAGACAAAGATTGAGAAGATGCAAGAAATGTTTAATAAGGACCTAGAAGAAACCAAGTCAATCCCTGAATCTTTTTTTGTCCATTGTCACTAAACATATTTCCCTCCATTCTCAAATCTAAACTTTTATCACATGCTAGGTGCATCTATACACAGTTCCATGATAGACATCAACAGAAAGACAATTCCATAAATTGCATTTCAGAGTTTACTTTTTCCCTGGGAAAACTAAAACAACCACACCTATACAAACAGTTCAGACATTTCATAGACGGTGCTTAGATTGAAGGAATCTACTATTCAAAAATGAAAAAAAAAAAAAGACATGTAAAACTTAAGCCATTAAAAATCAGCACCAAAAAAGTCATCAGAAGAACTATATTCAAAATCAGACTTTTAATTACTAGCTTTTGAACCTGAAGTAGATACACCTGTGGCCCACGGTTTTTCCACAATAGAAGATTGCTATCTGTACTAAGTGCTGGCCAGATCCCAGACTCTACAAGGATGTTGAACAGGTAGTAAAGGTGTCAGACATCTTGACCCTTTTCTCTGCAAATAGACAATAAAGAATTGACTACACCCCGGATGAAAAATAGCTGCTGTTATAATAAGCAAACATGATTGGTAGAGATAAAAATGATCAAGAACTCCCTCATCTAGAACGTGACAGGCACTATTTCAAACATACATTGACTCGATTGTCACAAAAAAATCCATAAGGTACAAACTATTATTATTTCCATCTTACAGATGAAGAAACTGAGATACTAAGTATCTTACCCAAGATCACTCCAGTTACTAAGTGGTATGATTGAGTTTTGAGTCCAAACTGGCTCTAAAGCCTGCTTTCCTAATTTTGACTCTCTGAATGTAAGAGGACCTTTATTTCTCTTTTTATCATGGCTCCTTGCTGATGAGAATAAAGTACAAGTAAAGCAAGTGAATTTCACTAATTTTTATTTTATCACAAAGTACTACCTTTAATAAAAAAAGCAAGTAAGTCAATGCTTTATTTCTATCACCAAAGACAATTAGAAAATTAATATATGACTTTGCTTCACTTACCTTGGACAAAGGGTATCTCCTCAAGGCCGCCCCTCCCAACCTTGAATGTGAAGTAGCTCGTCTCAGCCTGCGCTTTGCTGGAGCAGCCGTGAAGAGATACCCCACGTCCAAGGTAAGAGAAACCCAAGTAAGACAGTAGGTGTTGCGAGAGGGTATCAGAGGGCACCACACTGAAACCATAATCATGGAAAACTAGCCAATCTGATGACACGGACCACAGCCTTGTCTAACTCAATGAAACTAAGCCATGCCGTGTGGGGCTCCCAAGACACACAGGTCATGGTGGAGAGGTCTGACAGAATGTGGTCCACTGGAGAAGGGAATGGCAAACCACTTCAGTATTCTTGCCTCGAGAACCCCATGAACAGTATGAAAAGGCAAAAAGATAGGACACTGAAAGATGAACTCCCAAGGTCAGTAGGTGCCCAATATGCTACTGGAGATCAGTGGAGAAATAACTCCAGAAAGAATGAAGGGATGAAGCCAAAGCAAAAACAATACCCAGTTGTGGATGTGACTGGTGATAGAAGCAAGGTCCGATGCTGTAAAGAGCAGTATTGCATAGGAACCTGGCATGTTAGGTTCATGAATCAAGCCAAATTGGAAGTGGTCAAACAGGAGATGGGAATACCAGACCACCTGACCTGCCTCTTGAGAAACCTATATGCAGGTCAGGAAGAAACAGGTAGAACTTGACATGGAACAACAGCCTGGTTCCAAATAGGAAAAGGAGTACATCAAGGCTGTATATTTTCACCCTTCTTATTTCACTTATATGCAGAGCACATCATGAGAAACGCTGGGCTAGAGGAAGCACAAGCTGGAATCAAGATTGCTGGGAGAAAGATCAATAACCTCAGATATGCAGATGACACCACCCTTATGGCAGAAAGTGAAGAGGAACTAAAAAGCCTCTTGATGAAAGTGAAAGAGGAGAGTGAAAAGGTTGGCTTAAAGCTCAACATTCAGAAAACTAAGATCATGGCATCTGGTCCCATCACTTCATGGCAAATAGATGGGGAAACAGCATCAGACTTTATTTTGGGGGGCTCCAAAATCACTGCAGATGGTTATTGCAGCCATGAAATTAAAAGATGCTTACTCCTTGGAATGAACGTTATGACCAACCTAGATAGCATATTAAAAAGCAGAGACATTACTTTGCCCACAAAGGTCAGTCTGGTCAAGGCTATGGTTTTTCCAGTGGCCATGTATGGATGTGAGAGTTGGACTCTGAAGAAAGCTGAGTGCCCCAAAATTGATGCTTTTGAACTGTGGTGTTGGAGAAGACTCTTGAGAATCCCCTGGACTGCAAGGAGAGCCAACCAGTCCATCCTAAAGGAGATCAGTCCTGGGTGTTCATTGGAAGGACTGATGCTGAAGCTGAAACTCCAATACTTTGGCCACCTCATGCAAAGAGTTGACTCATTGGAAAAGACTCTGATGCTGGGAGGGATTGGGGGCAGGAGGAAAAGAGGACGACAGAGGATGAGATGGTTGGATGGCATCACCAATTTGATGGACATGAGTTTGAGTAAACTCTGGGAGTTGGTGATGGACAAGGAGGCCTGGCGTGCTGCGATTCATGGGGTCACAAAGAGTCGGATCCGACTGAGCGACTGAACTGAACTTGTTTCACTTAACAACAAAAGCTGTTACCAATATTAAAGGAATCCAGTTTTTCAAAGCAAGGATGATTAATATATCCTCCATAAACTGACTATTTTTATTTCTTCCCTCACTTGGGGAGGGGGGAGATCATTAAAATGAGATGATTCTAATACAAGTGTCACTTTTTCCTCCCCAGTCGAAAATCTACTTAGTAAACTATGGCAGAAAACATGTGAGTAAAATAGATTTTAGGTTTTCTTTACCCCCTTCTTTTGTGACAGAAAGCAGTGTGTTCACATATTCTAAACATAAGTGTCACAGAGGTTGAAGGCTAATATATACTAATTAGTACACTAAAGTACAGAATAAGAATTTCTTCAAAGCATAACTATCTTTACTGGCTGGCAAAATATCCAACTTAAATCACAAGAATTAAAATCTAAGAATGTACTTTAAGGAAAAATCACTTAGTTCCTCTATAAAATGCTGTCATTTAACTATGAATACAGCCTCCCACAATTTAATCTGATAAAAACTAAGCCGGTCTTAGCTGATAATGACATTTTATAATAAAAACATGAATTATACAAATGATAGTTGGTTGCCTACCTTAAACATTTTAGCACTGAATTGACCACTTTACCTTTAATGTTCATGCTGTCTACTGAAATATCTTTTCAAGGGAGGAATATTAAAAGCATGACATTTAATATAATCAAAATGATCTCAATAATCAGATGAAATGAGAAGATTCAACAAAGTACATAAGACATTGAAGACTGTTAAGAAAATGGAGATGATATCAGGGTGAGGGTAGGAACACAGCTCAGCCTAGACAAAGGGCAATGAGAGCTCAAGGTCTTCCGAAGACCCATGAAACACACACTCTCAAAAAATGAAGCATAGCTATGTTCAGAGCTTTGAGATTCTTAGACACGTCTATAGTCCTTACTAACCAAAAGAGTGTCAAGATTCCTATATGCCATACAAAGTTGAATAGGATTGGATACTTCAATGAAGACCTACTTCAATGAAGATGAAAAAAAATAAAAATATGAAGGCAGTGGAGAACCATAGGGTATACATTCATTTGCTAAATGTGATTCAAAAACCCAATTTAAAAGGGCATTTATCACAACGTCCTACTATATAGCACAGGGAACTTTATTTAATAATCCGTGATAAACTATAATGGAAAAGAATATGTATATATACGTGAATAACTGAATCACTTTACTGTACAGCAGAAATTACAACAATATTTACTTCAACAAAATTAAAAAAAAGAATCCTCAAGTCTTCCATTTAGAATCCCTTTACCAAAGATTGTATGTATCAAGTCAATTACCAAGTGAGAAGGTAGCTTCATCCTTTTTGCATTAAACACTGACATTTTCTTGGGGGGAAAAAGAGGTTATCTATTATCATGGGACAGCAGGTATGGGAGAATATGAAGCCATACATACCATCCGAGCCTCTCCCACACACTGAGCCCAAAGAATTCTGAAGGATAATTTCACAATACTTATATAATTTTCCAGCTAACACAAACATAGCATTTCCAAAGCTTCATAAGTTTAAAATATTTCTCCACATACTTACCATGTACTTACTCCTCAACTTACCATGTTTCAACTTACAATTTTTTGACTTTACAATGCAAAACCAATACCTGTTCAGAAAAACTATACTTCAAATTGTGAACTTCGATCTTTCCCTGAGCTAGCGATGATGCAGCACACTACTCTCTCATGACGCTGGGCAGTGGCATTGACTCACAGCTCCCAGTCAGCCCCACAATCATGAGGGGAAATAAATGATATACTTTAACAACTATTCTGTACCCATATAACCACTCTGTTTTCCACTTTCAGTACAGTATTCAATAGACTACATGACTTTATTATAAAACAGGCTTTGTGTTAGTTGATTCTGCCCAACTGTAGGCTCATGTAAGTGTCCTGAGTCAGTAGAAGATGGGCTAGGCTAATCTATCATATTCTGTAGGTAGGTATATTAAATGCATTTTTGGTTTATGATATTCCCAGGTGGCACTAGTGGTAAAGAACCTGCCTGCCAGTGCAGGAGACTTAAGAGAGGTGGATTTGATCCCTGGGTTGGGAAGATCCCCTGGAGAAGGAAATGGCAGCCCACTCCAGTATTCTTGCCTAGAGAATTCCATGGACCGAGGAGCCTGGCAGGCAGGCTCATGGGCAGCCCATGGGCCCGCAAAGAGTCAGACACGACCGAAGTGACTTAGCACAGCATATTTTCAACTTAATGATGGGCTTACATCAGGATATAAATCCAATATAAGGGGCTTTCCAGGTGACTCAATAGTAAAGAACCCACCTGCGATGCAGGAGATAGCGGTACGATCGCCGGGAAGATCCCCTGGAGGAGAAAATGGTAACTGACTCCAGTCTTCTTGCCTGGGAAATCCCATGAACAGAGAAGCTTGGTGGGCTACAGTCCACGGGGTTGCAAAAGAGTTGGAAACGATTGAGGACATACACACACACAACACCAACATAATACAAGGAAGATCTATACTACACCAATAGGACACATATGTGCATACACCTAAGTATGGATAAACACATATCCACAGAGAAGGAGAAAGTGATCTTTGCAGTAGATTAACCTATAAATTTTCTATCCAAGTATTTACTGACCTCAGTAAAAGAGGTAATCCTGAGATTTGTTGATACTGCACTCATATACCCAAGGAAGGATAGCAGAATATGCCACCACGAAATATACCACATTGACATAAAGAAAATAAGGTATATTTCAGCTTTTCCTTACTGTTTTTGGTCTGTGACTTTACTAGTTTAGATTGTGGCTTTGCACATCAAATTGTGGATGTCTAAATTCAATATTGATATCAAAAATACATTAAGGTCAACACAATTACCAATGAATATTCACACAATTATATTGCATCCAAATGCACGGCATAGATACATAGTCATTGAAGATGACACAACTATAGCAATTTAAACTAAATATCCATTAAATAAGAATTGAGACTGTGACCACTAAGTTTTGACGCTTAACACACTCTAATTAAGGCAATAGTTAATGAATTAGTGGTTGTTACTAAGAAAAATAATGAACAAAATCTGGCCTTATTAGACAATTTCTTTAAAATAAGTGACAGTATTGTCAGTGAGAATTCAACCACCTAGTTAATTTCTGTCAACATTTTACTGACAAAAATGCCCTAATAGAATCCTTGACCTTCAATAAAGAGTTTAAATGTATCAAACACAAATTATTTAATAGCTTTCAAAAGCATACAATAGCAATTTTGACATTTTACAAGGTCATTTTTCAGAAGCATAAATCGATAAAGGTTCATTCTGCAAAGTCACTATCATAACTTTTATTATATTGTATAAAATTAAAATTAATAAGGTCAATCACATTCCATGTTTTCTTTCCTAGCATGAAAAACTATGTGACAAAAACAATTTAAATCAAAAATTGTCATTTCCACATTTCTGACTGTTATACTCCATTGTGAATGAAATGGTCTGAGGGAGAACCTTTACTAGAGAATTAACTCCTAAAATAACTATTTCAAATTTCAGATTCTCAGCTATTTGTCTGATGGCATTTTCACCTCTAAGTGAACAGTGGAAGTAAATAAGCATATAACTTAAATGGCACTTCATAAAAGTCTAGAGTATAAGTACAGTGGTGACAATTAAGTTAATGATTTATATTCTCAAGTCTTCCTCTTTTTTTCAAGGCTAGTTACTTAAATGGGGCTATCTGCTTTGACTAACCTGGGATTTTAAAAGGATGCCTGATCAAATTTTTTCATTAACTAAGATCCTAGACTCAGAAAATATACTTCTTAGGTATTAAGTGCTTTGACCAATATAAGATCATATTCAAATAATTAGTCTTTAGAGAAAGCTAAGCTAACTCATTGCATTCATTTCTCAATTGTCTCCTTTGCAAACTGCAATGTATATGTGTATCACTGTGATGAATTAGACATTAATAAACAATGCCAATTTCACATAATAAATTGGTCCCAATTTTATGTCATTAAATGTAGCTGAGAATATCCAGTGAGTCTTCAACTACTGAAAAACCTCTCAAATTCTTATCTACAGGCCAGACTGCTCTTTTGAGTTCCAGATCACATATACTGAACATCTCCAGCTGAGTATCATACTTAGCAGGATCCATATTTCATTATTTTTCCTACCAAAGCTCATATTCGTTCTGTACTATCTCAATGACTGGCACCTCTGAAACCTCCAATGGTCCGAAACTTTAATGAATTCCAACCTGACCACCATTCACACCAACTCTTACAAAATATTTATGTTAAGATCACTAATGTTCTCCCTGCTGCATATCTAGACTTTTTTTTTTTTTTTTTTGCTGCTTTCATCTGACTTAACTCCTCAGCAATATTCTACCTGACTAAATTAACCCTTTCTTGCTTCTTAAAATATTTTTCTCTCTTGGCTTTTCTAATGACACATTTTGTTTGTTTTGTTACATCTTTTGTTGGCATTTCATGTACTGGCTCTCCTCTTCCAATGGCCCTTGAAATGTTGGTGTTCCTCAGGACTTTATCTTGGACTCTCTTTTTTTCTGTCTCTACAATACTTATTTAGGTAATCTCATCCATTCTCATAATATTAAATTGCATATACATGTAGATAAACTCCCAACCTCTCTCAGACCAAAATATTCTTCTGAGCTCCAATTTTCTACATACAACTGCCTATAGAACATGGCCACCAAACTATTGTATATCTCAAATTTAGTATGTCAGACACCTAGCTTTTATTTTTCTCACTCTTCCTCACGTTGGTAAGCAGCACCATCATCCACAACGTGGGAATCATATTAGATGTTCCTTTCCTCCTTCTTCCCTGTCTCTCATCTCCCCATGTTGAGTACCATTAATAACTATTAATTTCACTTTCTAATATTTAGTTCCCTCCCTTACATTCCCACTGCCACTGCCTCAGTTCAAGTCATTAAAATCTCTCAATTAGATTATTAAAAAGCCTGCTAAATGCCCTCCCATCAGTCTTTCACTTTCCTACTGAAAGTGATCATTCTAAAATGCATTCTGATCATACATCGCCAACCCTAATTAAAAATGCATTAAAGGTTAATCATAGGCCATAGTAAAAAGGTCCTTTACTAGTTCACTTCAACCTGCAATATCCCTCCTGTCCTTCATGCCACATTCTCCCCCCAACCAGTTAATGTCTCACTCCCCAATGTGTGATGTTTTATCATACTTGCCCTTGTTCACATAGTTTCATCTGCCCTGAATGTCCTTGTCCTTTTGGGAAAAAAAAAAAGGAAACCAAAACTACATAAACTTCAAGTCCCGATTCAAATGGTCTTTTTCTCTGAAACCTTCTGAATTCATCTTTAATTATTCTTTAATAATAAGGCCATTATTCTTTCATGACTCTGTATAGCAGTTACCACATTTTAATAGAGCAATTATTTTAGATATAGTAGATACTTTCTACATCTACCTCTCTTTTGAAAATTGAGCTCTTTAAAGAGCCAAACCCTTTCTTCTTCATCTTGGCATATCTTAACTGCCAAGACTATGGTGGCCTGAGATGCAATGCTCTCTCCCAAAGAGCCATGATATGGGTCTGTTGCCCTTCTTCACCAATAAACCCATACAAGGTTCTTCTCCCACTGGGTTAGCATGTATCGCCCTCCAGTGGACAAGAATCACAATATCTTTTCACATTGGTGCGGTATCATCAACTGAAAGGTAAAACGTAGAGCTGCTTTTTTTTTTTCAGAGTTTTTATTTTTATAAATACTCAACAAAAATTCACAAAGTAAATTTCATGTTTTTTATGTAATAAAGTCATTCTAACTTGCTTGCATTCCAACATGTCTTTTGACACAGAAAGAATACAGTAAAGTTGCTGCTAGCACAGGAAAAACTATATAACAGCTTGTATACAACCTTGAAAGCAGTCATTATAGGAATATTGTGCATTAACTGAATTTTTGGGCAATATTCTGTTGCAGCCCTTCTTCGCAACTGGTCTTTTCAACTAGGAGTCAATTTCTAGATCTATTTTCTGATTTCCTACTAAAGAGACAGTTCCAGTGTTCTTCCTTTGTACTACCTTCCACATAAGTCTTCCCCATTAATTCTGTCTGTAGGTGTTGTTCATAGCACTATCCAGTCCTATTCCCTGAGCTATAACCAGTTATGATCATCACACATGGATTACTATGTCTATACAAAATGAAAAGCAAAATCAGATTACATAACACAAACACTTTAACAAAGCCTTACATAAGAGTAAAAAGAAAACTATTATTCGAGGGAAGCGGCAGGGCAAAGATGGGCAGGCCATCCTGTACTCTGCCTGTGATGTGAAAGAGAAAGAAGCAGTGCTCTGAGATAGAACATGCTTATCATTGTTGTGCTTGTGCTCAGTCGTGTCTGACTCTGTGAGACCCCATGGACTGTAGCCCGCTAGGCTCCTCTGTCCATGGGATTCTCCAGGCAAAAATACTGGAGTGGGTTGCCATTTCCTACTCCAGGGGATCTCCATGACCCAGGGATTGAACTTATGTCTCCTGCATTGGCAGGTGAATTCCCTACCAATGAATCACCTGGGAAAACCTGTAATATGCTGACTATTATAAAACGTCATCCAGTATCAGAATTTCATCAGGAAACTTCTGCTCTAGATCTCCTTCCCCAAATACTTTTTTATTTGGAGCAAGTACCAAAGTATCAAAAGGAAAATGGCAGATAACATAGCCTATGTTAGAGGAAGTTTACACCACTAGCTTAGAGACAGTGAAAACAAACTGCTGGTTATATACGTGTTCACATATATGCAATAAGCTAGTTCTTCCAGTCATCCATTATGGAAACAGAGCTTTTGTAATATATTAATACCTTCTAAAAGCCCTACATTGATTAAACAGAAAACCTCTTATAGCTACTGATATGATGCAACTTTATCCCCAGTGAATAGCAAGAATAAATAAGTGATGATTTATTACAGAGCTTGATGAAATGTTAAAGAGAAAATGATATCAAGGCAATTAGCAAATTCATAAATTATAGCATTAAAAAATGCCATGAAACAAAATGCCTAGGTTTGAATCATTATTCCCTCATTTATTATTATCTGTGTTATCCTGGGCAAGTTACAGAACTTTTCTGTCCCTTATTTTCCTCATATATAAAATGGGATGAATAATAGTAACCTCAAGGAGTTTATTGAGAAGACATAATAAGTTAATGCATGGAAGACAATTATAACAATACTTAGCATAGAGTAAATGCTATGGAAGTGTGAGTCTTTTTTTTTTTTTTTTTGGAAGTGTGAAGTCTTTATTATTATCATTTCTTCCCCAGCCTCCATTCGTGAGTTTATTTAACTTGGATTTTCTTTTTAATGTACAAAACTGCAATCATTCACCAGAGGTCAGAAAGTACGCAGATTGCAATTAAGGACACAGTATTTTGAAGTACGGGGGTGCTGAAAAAAGAGAGAAAATGCTGAGATACATTCCAGATTCCAGTGATAATGACATAATAATTATAGTAAATACAACTCTTCAGGTTAACATTTCCCTTATTCCCAACAAAGACAAATTAAGCACTTTCAGTGGAATTAGCTTCCTGCTAGCAAAGGAAAGGTAAAGAGGGGCAAATGAAGCATCACAGAGCCGGAAGCATGTAAGTAAATATTCCAAGGGGAGTAGAGTATGAGTGAAGGCCAGTAGTCAAGCACAGTGCTGCCTAGCATATGGCCTGTCTGGGTAATGAAAAACCATAACAGAAGTCTTGGCCCTATGGTACCATGCCCCTAGAAGTAGCTTCTGTGGAATATCGAAATGAAAAGACTGGGATATTCCAAGCCTGGTATAAATAGTTTTTTCTACTGCTTAGCTTTCTACTTTCTCTAGATTGAAATTGTCCTTTTCCCTCTGTTAAAGTTTCAGTATAAGGAAAGAAATAGTGAGCAGGCCAGAATTCACTTAGTCGCTCACTCAAGTCCAACTCTTTGCAACTCAATGGACTGGGGCTCACCAGGCTATTCTGACCATGGGATTCTCCAGGTAAGACTGGAGTGGGTTGCCATTCCCTTCTCCAGGGCATCTTCCTGACCCAGGGTTCAAACCTGGATCTCCTGCATTGCAGGCAGACTCTTTACCATCTGAACCACGAGGGAAGCTCCAAATTCACTTTAGGGCATGTACAAATGACTGACATTTTATGTAGAAATGTAGACAAGTTATATAAATTTAAAGGTGGGCTTGTGTGTGCAACTTACATAAGACACTAAAATATGTTGGTTATGTTTTTATATACATATGCCCAGGCAAGACTATACATGTTTTAAAATCCCCATGTGATACCATTTCTAAAAGACAAAAAAAAAAAAAAAATGACAAGAGTTTTAAACATTACTACTTCAAAATGTCAAGTAATAAACAAATGCTGGAAACAGAAGAGAGATCAGTAACCTAAAACAGTTGCTTTTAAACCTTCTTATATACAATCCAGAGACCCTACAAAATAATTTCTTACGAGTTCACTAAAAAAAAAAAACAACTAAGCTGTATTAAATACGAGTTAGCATATCTCAATTGTAATATACTTTCTTTCCACATGTGCTAGAATGCTGTTTGAAAAGATTATCACACAGAGAATTTACATTATCTTCCTGAATACAATTCTCTCATGCTTTCACAAAGGTAGTTGTCATACTGTGCTAAAACACCTCTCTGCTAAACTGTAATGAAGTGAAATGCTACAACTGAACATTCATCAATGATCATGAATAAAGTTGGAAATCTCAACCAACCCACTGAAGATTCAGATCTGGTGCAAAGTTTTCTGGGTTATAAAAGACAAGGAAATCATTAACAATTATGGTTGCTTTACTAATTCCACTCATTCTGTAAGACCAAGTTATCAGAGAAACAGCTGCTTAAGCGACAAGCACTAAGAAAAGAATGAAAAGGTCTTTTAGTATCTATCATAAATAATACAACCACAGGAAGAACACTTTAAAAGTTACATGAACATTTTTGTCACATATGTATAATCCATTTTGGCAATTTCCCAATAATTAATAGACACTAAATTTACTCTTGATTCATAGAAAAAGATGATGCACAACATTTTTAAATTTCTTAGATAAAGGGTATTATTTTTATCTGGAAAGCAGATTTTGAAATATGGTGCTTCCAGCTATTTAGAAGAAGATCTGAAAGAAGGGACCTACATTTCTTTCTGAACTTGACAACAGGGTTTTTATCAGTATACTTCTCGTGCCTCTCAGGGACAAAAAGAAGGTAAAGATCTTCCTTAGATCACAGATTTAGCTGGAATGAGAATAAAATTCTCTGTTCACCAGAGCAAAATTGTTCATTTCGTAATGAATTCATACCTAGTACTCAATAAGATATCAGTCTAGAGTAAATCAAAAGAAACACTTAAAAGTGCAATGCTAATTTCACCAAATAGTTAAACACAGAGGATAAAGTAAAGGTTGTCCTTACAGTCAAATCAAAAGAGGCATAAACCCCTAGAGTTGAAGCAAAGGTTAATGCCAAAGAGATACATTTTATATCCGGGCATCAACACTGAACTAATTCAAGCTGTAATTCCTACCTCTGGAAATATTAGCATAGTATATCCAAAGATGGTTTTCTCTTGATTATTATATTATTTTAATCCTCTGACCACCCTTTCTGTCAACACCATCTCTCTCAGTCTTTTCTGCTTCTGTGGCTAGAATAGGAACTTGTTGTACAGTACTTTATTTGGCTCAAGTTCCAAATCTACAAGTGACCAATGACTCCTTGTGTTTTTTTTTTTTTTTTATCCTACTGCACCCAACCCATCAACAACTCCTGCTGGCTTCTGCAGATATGTGTTTTAAATTCCCCAATTTACATTCTTTAAAATGACTCCCCTTAACCATCACATTTAATCATCCACCTAAGGAGTTCTCTACCACATCACTGTATTTTATCATCTTTAGAATATATAATAACACCTGAAATTCATATTAATTTAATGACATGTTTATTATTTTAGGCTTCACAGTTGGCTCAGTGCTAAAGAATCTGCCTGCCAATGCAGGAAACGTGGGTTTGATCCTTGGGTCAGGAAGATGCCCTGGAGGAGGAAATGGCAACCCGCCCCAGGACTCTTGCCTGGAAAATCCTATAGACAGAGAGGTCTGGCAGGTATAGTCCATGAGGTCATTATTATTATATTGTTTCAGTCAGACTGTAGGTTCCCAGAGCATCAAGATCACATTAATTACAACAATATCCCCTCCCAACATCCTCGCCCAAGGTTAGGATTTGGCACAGAGTAGGTGCTTAATATTTTTATTTGTGAATATAAGAGTGTAAAGAAAAACAAATTTACTGATTATTATTAAGGAACTCATAGTTTTTAGCGTTTACTATATACTTCTTTTTTGGGGGGGGTTGCCTTGATAATTCATTTTATTTATTTTTTTAAATTTTTCCATTTATTTTTATTAGTTGGAGGCTAATTACTTTACAATATTGTAGTGGTTTTTGTCATACATTGACATGAATCAGCCATGGATTTACATGTATTCCCCATCCCAATCCCCCCTCCCACCTCCCTCTCCACCCAATCCCTCTGGGTCTTCCCAGTGCACCAGGCCCGAGCACTTGTCTCATGCATCCAGCCTGGGCTGGTGATCTGTTTCACCCTAGATAATATACGTGTTTCGATGCTGTCCTCTCGAAATATCCCACCCTCGCCTTCTCCACAGAGTCCAAAAGTCTGTTCTGTACATCTGTGTCTCTTTTTCTGTTTTGCATATAGTCCAGAAAAATAAATGACCCAATCAAAAAAATGGGCCAAAGAACTAAACAGACATTTCTCCAAAGAAGACATACAGATGGCTAACAAACACATGAAAAGATGCTCAACATCACTC